>NC_049202.1:34630459-34910459 GCF_013347855.1 Anguilla anguilla
CGCTTTCCCTCCGTCGCTTTCCCTGTCGCTTTCCCTCCGTCGCTTTCCCTGTCGCTTTCCCTCCGTCGCTTTCCCTGCCGCTTTCCCTCCGTCGCTTTCCCTGTCGCTTTCCCTCCGTCGCTTTCCCTGTCGCTTTCCCTCCGTCGCTTTCCCTGTCGCTTTCCCTCCGTCGCACGCAGGTTCTCTGGCTGCCGCTCGGGCTCAGCTCCCCTGGCTTGCGCGTCTACAGCAGAGCTTAAGATTACCTCCTTTATGCCTCCTTTAGCAGGCTTGCATTCGACAAGCTGCTAAGCTAACTACCCCGGGATTTTTTTTTGCATTTTTTGCATCAGGCCATGTTGATGAAGCAGCACCTTCAAAACGTGAATGGACAAACACACACACACACACACACACAGACAGACAGACAGACTAAAATACACACACGCGCGTGCACAGACACAAGGACACACATACACGCGCACAGACACACACACACAGACGCACACACAAACGAATAAACGCACGCAGGTGCACGCACAGACACATACCCAGACAAAATTTGACATGCATGCACATGCAGCGCGCATACACACACACAGGCACACACACACACACGCACACATACACTCACAATCACACATACACACTCACACTCACACACACACACACACACACTCACGCACGCACGCACGCACACACACACACACACACACACACACACTGAGTATGAGCAGTATGAGACAGCGCCCGTGCTCCGGAGCGTGCAGCAGCGGCTGGGCCTCCGGCCCTCTGGCTCCAGAGAGTGGGAGTGATGACACGGACAAGCCAGCGGCTCGTCTCGCAGCGCCCGGCGACAAACGCTGATTGGCAGCCGCCGCCGCCGCCGCCGCTGCCGAGGAGGTATCGAGCACCAGCTAATTAAACGGGAGCCGAGCGGCTGATAATGGAATCGGCGGCTGGGGGCGGTGGCGACGGGGTTGGGCGTGCTTCGATTTCGGCGGGCAGGGACCAAAGTTCCCCGCGTCCTGTAATCAATGGGGGGGGGGGGGGGTGGGGGGGCTGATAGTGTTGCTGAACAAACAGAGCGGCTCCTTGCTGTTGTGTTGGAGTGAGCGCTCTCCATTTGTCTTCATCAAGCCTGAAATACAGAAGCCTAAACGCCTTCCCAACTATCTGCATGGACTCTCTTAGGAAGAGAGGGCTCTTGGGAACAGAATTCATCTGTATAGTGTGCTTTAGGAACATAATTATTCTGTACTGTACACTTCAGGTACAGAAATCATGTGTACAGTGTGCTTTAGGAGCAGAATTTATCTGTACAGTGTGCTTTAGGAACAGAATTATTCTGTACAGTGTGCTTTAGGAACATATTTATGTATGCTAGGAAAGAATTCTACACAGTGGGCTTTAGGAAGAGAATTCATTTCTACAGAGGATTTTGAAACAGATTTTATCTGTACAGTGTGCGTTAGGAGCAGAATGTATCTGTACCGTACACTTTAGGTACAGAATTATTCTGTACAGTGTGCTTTAGGAACATAATTTATCTGTACTGTACACTTTAGGAACAGAAATCACGTGTACAGTGTGTTTTTGGAACAGAATTTCGTACGGTGTGCTAGGAGAAGGCTGTTTTGAACAGAAGTTTCTCTCCAGGCCCCGCGCAGCGCGCTAATTAATGGCTTTAATGTGTTCATCGAGAGGACGACGTTCGGCCGAGATGAGTCAGGGAGACGAGCCTCATCTATCGGACGGGTTCGCGTGTCTGTTCTCATCGTGACGCCGCTCTCCACGAGGAAATGCCACGGTTTCAAAGCTCCAAACTCAAGAAGAAGAAAATCTGCGTTTTCTACGCGGTTCAAACGATGAACCCTGCAACATAAGGCCTGTTTTTTTCAGCTTGCTCGACCTTCTGAACTTCTTGAAGGCCATCTTGAAGGCTCCCCACACGTTCCTGCTCGCGTGACTACTGCCCACACCCCATCCTTATACTAACTGGGTTACCACACTGCTGGGTTGTGGAAGGCAGTATGGCCTTCAACAGGACTGCTCAACGTCCCACTCCTCTGTGAATATTATTGAAGGTCTGTGGCCTGGGTTTTCAACAGGAGGTCTTTGAAGGCACTGTAGGGGGTTCCCTGGCACAGATAGGATGTCATCCCCCTGGTCCGCACTGGAAATATGAACCACACCCAGGTGCTGGGCTTGCGATAGTGAAATGCGATGGCGGCGTAGTAGGGCATTGGGCTGTGCTGCACGGCTGCACTGGGGAACAGGGAGGTGCAGGAAGGACCCGCGCGTGTCCAGCTGGGTCATTCTCCCGGACCCAGCTCCCCTGTCCACGTGTGCCCACCTAGAGCCCCACTGCAATCAGTCCAGTGCTCCAGGGAGAAGTGTAAATGGACTGGTAAATGGACTGCATTTATACAGCGCTTTTATCCAAAGCGCTTTACAATTGATGCCTCTCATTCGCCAGAGCAGTTAGGGGTTAGGGGTTAGGTGTCTTGCTCAAGGACACTTCGACACGCCCAGGGCGGGGTTTGAACCGGCAACCCTCCGACTGCCAGACAATCGCTCTTACCTCCTGAGCTATGTCGCCCTCAGTGTCTCACGCTCCCCGTGTGCTTGCTGAACCCTACCTAACCCTAACCCTAACCATAACCCCCCCCCCCCCCCCAGTCCACACCTCCATTTCTGAACAGTTAGGGGCCAAAGCCGCCCATCGCGAGGGTAGATGATTTGAGGGGCAGAGAGGCGCAGTTAAAACCTAATTTGAGATTTTATTTACTCATTTACTTACTGCAGTCACTTTTAAATTACGCTGCCGTCCCTTGTCATTGGTGTTTGTTCTCTTAGCTGTCATGCAATTACAATTTTTTATGGCAAATGTATAAGCTTTGGCAATATGCTTTATAAAATGTCATGCCAATAAAGCATTTAAACCTAATTAAATTAAAGTGACAGAGAGAGAGAGAGAGAGTGAGAGATGCGAAGGGCTCCCAGTAGAATATTCACCTGAGGCCCGTGCGCTCTGTGAATGAATAAAGGATTGAATCCAGGCCTCGCCGGCACGCTGGGGGGGAGACGCGTCCCTTTTTCCGCAGCGCTCCTGACCCCGGATCGGGGGGGGCAGACATTTTCTGATGAAACGCGCTGAAAGCTTCGCGCAAGAATTACAAACTTTTTTTTTTCGACGGGCCAGACAGCGATGCCGAAAAAAATAAATAAATAAATATAAAAAAATCTTGCGTGGCCGTGCCTTCCATTTAATCCGGCGGCCCCGGTGGAGCCCGCTCCGCCCTGCGGACGCTTCGTCCTACAGTAACTTCATAACTCGGCCGACCAATGGTGTAACTTCAGTCACTCAGTCACAGACATTTGCGTTTGTAGGGCTGGCCCCGCTGTTGATAAAGAGGGGCGAGCTTTCTTTACAGAACCTCGCCCCCGACGTCGCAAAGAGGGACGAGCGCGGCGGCGCAAAGAGACGCTCAGCGACGCCCTAAATCCACCAGCCCGCTCAAAACCCCGCAGGTACGCACGCGTCCAACCCGTCAATCTCACCGAACGTTTGTCAGGAGGAACTGGGTCGGCGTCAAGGGTAGCGGCGAGAATTACAGAGCTCTGCGGCACACGCGGAGGGGCGTACGCACGCACCTACCCATGATGCACTGCAGCCGTCCTTCATTAACAAAGGCTGGGTCAATACCTCTACAGTATTGTACCATTTGTTACGAGACGGATTGAATTCAGCTGAAACGGTCCGGGTGGGATTTACCCAGCACATCGACACGCTGTCCACTGAGCTCAAGATGCGTGCGAGCAACTGCCGGACAGAACAAACGCCCATTATAACAAGGTTTAAGGTTTAACTGCAGGAAGATAACTGCATTGTCACTTTCCAAAGCAATCGAGTCACAGCTCAGCGCCGAAGCTGAATAATAATTTTACAGCAAAGTCTTTGGGGGACCCATCGATATTTGACAACAAAGGGCTTTTATCGTTGTGTCCAGTGCGCGCGTGGACGCGTGCACGTGTGTGTGAGCACAAGTGTGCACGTGACTGCATGGAGTGCCTGTGAGTCCAGCTGAATGCAGCTCAGTAGGTGATCATTCTTTTTTAGTATATAAAACCTCATGTGAAATCTCTCTCTCTCTCTCTCTCTTATACAGTATACATCATGTCAAATTGCTCTCTTTCTCTCTATCTCTCCTTCTCTCTATATATCTCCCCCTCACTCTCTCCCTCTCTCCCCTCTCTCTCTCTCTCTCTCTTTCTCTCCCTCTCCCTCTATCTCTCTCTCTCTCTCTGTCTGTCCCCCCCCTCTCTCTCTCTCTCCCCCTCACTCTCCCTCTCCCTTTATCTCCCCCTCTCTCTTTCTCTCCCCCTCTCCCTCTCTCTCTATCTCTCCCCTCTCTCTCTCTTTCTCTCCCCCTCTCTCTCTTTCTCTCTCTCTCTCTCTCTCTCTCTCTCTCTCCCCCACACTCTCCCTCTCTCAGGCAGAAATGTCTTTTGTTGGCGGTGCTGAACAGAGTTCTATTTTCTGGCTCTCTCTGATAGAAGCACAGGGGACCAGCCTACAAATGAGCCTGTAATGTACTCAGCAAAGCCGCCTGGGAGCTCCTCTATTTTCACACTGTCCTTTCTCACGGAGATGTGGGGCCGAGAAAGACACAGCCACACTGCACAGGTGTACGCGTGTGTGGGTGCGCGTGTGTGTGTGTGTGGGACTGTGTGTGTGTGTGTGTGTGTGTGTGACTGCGTGTGTGTGTGTGTGCGGGACTGCTTGTGTGTGTGTGTGTGTGTGTGAGAGAGTGCGGGACTGCATGTGTGTGTGTGTGTGTGTGTGCGTGTGTGTGTGTGTAGGACTGTGTGTATGTGTGTGTGTGTGTGTGTGTGGGACTGTGTGTATGTGTGTGTGTGTGTGTGTGTGGGACTGTGTGTATGTGTGTGTGTGTGTGTGTGTGGGACTGTGTGTATGTGTGTGTGTGTCTGTGCACTTGAATGTGAATGTGCATTTAATCACGTTCATCAAATGAAGAAACACAAACAATGAACAGAGCTTCTGAGCAGAGCACTGTTAGATACAGTAGTCTACATGCATTTAGTTAGTAATGTATGCCTCATAGGAAATTAGTCAAAAGAGGAAACAGGTGCCAATCACTTCATGAGCAACCTTCAAAACCCGCTATGGAAACAAAAGCATAGCAAATACTTTGCTGGGGGGGAAAACACCATTCAGTGCAAAAGACACAAGGGAAATACCAATTTCTCTCAAGCTGAACACTTCCAGCATTGCGCTGTATCTCAATAACAAACCACATAACGTGTTTGCCCCGTGGTGTGTTAGCAAACGGAGAAGGAACAATGCAAACCGCGGTAGCGAGTGACTCAGGCTCAGACGTTCCCATGCACTGGAGTCCTATTCTTCCAAAGGCCACTGGGCTAAGCTGCCAGACCAGAGTGGATACACGGGCAAACAAACAGACGAATAAAGCCAGGTCTCATTAAGGGAAGGAAATCCGAGGAGGACGGAGGAACGGGAGTCGGCCGCGGTAGGGCTTGCGGTTCTGTAGCGGTGTGCGCGACTCCCGGGTTATCTGAGGCTTCGCGCTCGGCGGTTGCGTTCGCCGTGCGGTCGACTCCCGGTCGGATGTTAGCGCCGCGGCGGAAGACGTGCCGCTCCTCAGGAGGGGGGTGCCGGCCGTTCTGGGGACGGGTCTCTGAGGCCGGGGGCGTCCGCTTTAAGCCCCCGCCGTCCAGGGCGGGCCAGGGCGCCCCGGGTGGGCGTGGGGGGGGCGGGGGGAGACGCAGCTCTGCGGGGCGACGTCTCTCTCTCTCTCTCTGCGCGGTCCTTCAGAACAGACCCTCCCCTCAACGCGTCCGGACTTCTATTACCGCCCGCGGCGGTGGCCATTTGCTTTTCTCGAAGGCGCTCGAGAACTCAAAGACAATCGCTTATGCGATGAGTCATGAGGTCCGAGTCATTTTCCACTCGCGGTGCGAGGCGCAGCAGAACAAACGGCACTCGGGGAAAACCTTTCGCCAGCACAAAATGTTCTGACCCGCGAGCGGAGAACGCTCATTTAAATGTCTACGATTCGGCCGCGTCGTCATTTCCTGCTGTGGGTGTCGTTCTCAGACTCTTGTCTGAGAGCAGGGCCAGAGCCGGACAGTGGTCACATGATGCAGCCTCATGGCTGAGGTCCACTGGGGTGAAAAATGGATCCTCCGGGCCCTGGGGGGCGTAGTGGCGAGGCAGGGAGGCGACCGCAGTCCCTCGGGGGGCCCGAGCACGTCTGGATGCCCGTCGTTACCTAAATCAACCAGAGTTTGTTGGGGTTTGGTCTCTGTCCTGTTCTCTGAAGGCGAAGGTAGCGCAGCCCTCGGGTGACAGTGCTGTAGAGCCGGTGGTGTATCAGGAAGGCGGAGCTAGCCGCGCCGAATACGGCCAGCTCGCGAGGCAAACGGCAGAGCGTCGCGATCCATCGACTCGGTCGGGCAAACCGCCCGGCCGCAGCTCGTCCTTTCCCAGTGACCGCGAGGGCCAAAAGCACGCGGGGAAAACCCCGGAGAAGCACCTCGTCTGCCGCAGAGTCACTCCACAGTGCTTTGAAGGGCAGAAAGGGAGACTTGATCACCATGATCCTGAGTATCATGGTCTATCAGGCAGGGGGGGAGGGTGGGGTCAACCACTGCTGAGGAAGGTCTTCCATCACTGTCTGCCCCTGTCATCGGAAGACTGGAGACGATCACATAACCGGCCCTTACAGAGCACGCCGCCAAGGGGGCGGCGCTGGAAACGCTCGCTTTCTCGCGTTGCCTCCTGCATGCGGAACAATGCGTCTAGGTCCCGGTCGCCTTGACCTCGCCGCCCAGAATAGCACAGAACTGACTGCAGGGAATATTCGCTCTAACCTTGTGGGTGAAGCAGGTTTCGAGCGCCTGCGGTGCACGTGCCTGACAAAGACAGGACCGAATATAACTCAGGATAAAGGTAAAAATCGGCATCAGCAGTAAGAGCCCATAGGTGCATGTCCTCCAAGAACGACAGATCAATCCCAACATATAACATTCGCCTTGCCATAGTGCAAGAACCTGTTAGCAAAAACTGTGCGAGTGAGAGAGAACTACAAGTCCCAGCAAGCAATTCGGGCTTGGGCACGGCTTCCATTTTACAGCTGTTTCCAAACCTAGCACCTGCCAATGTTTCTGCAACAAACAACGGGTTAGATTTCAAACAGTAATCAAGCAGTACCCCCCGGCAGTCCACAGTGGGAAACAAAGAACCACTTAAACAGTAAATATACTCAGCTTATTAAACAGTGACCTAGCGGGAGATGGGAGTCGTTCACGGTCCCCTCTCCTCGTTTCCGTCTCTGGATTCAGCAGTAGGTCAGTGACGCTTGACCCCTTGCTGACCCGAGTCTCAGAGTTCAGAGGAAAACAAATAAAAAGCAAATACAAAATAAAAGCTCACATACGTAAACAATGAGCTCCATTATGTTCGGACAAAGATATTTTTTCTTCATTCTGCTCTGTACGCCACAATTTTAGATTTGTAAGCAAGCAATTCACACGTGGTTAAAGTACACATTCTCAGCTTTTAACCTTAGACTTACCAAAACCAATTGGAACATCATTAAGCAAAAAGAGAGCATTGGTGAGCTCAGTAATTACAAAAGATCTGGTAGGCCAAGGAAGACCTATACAGTTTATGATTGAAGAATTCTCACCATAATGAAGGAAAACCCCCAAACCGACAGATCAGAAACGTTCTTCAGGCAGCAGGTGTGGATGTGTCAGTGACTACTGACCTCAGAAAACTTTGCAAACAGAACTACAGAGGCTGCACTGCAAGACGCAAACCACCAGTTAGCTGCAAAAACATGATGTTTAGGTTAGAGTTTGCTAAGAAGTACCAAAGAGAGCCTGCATAGTCCTGGAACACAGGTGAGACCAAGATTCCCTTGTATCAGAATGATGGCAACAGCAAAGTATGGACGCCAAAAAAAACTGCCCAAGATCGAAAAGACCCCCCCCCCCCCATCATCTGTGAAACATGGTAACAGGGGTGTTATGGTTCGGTCATTAATGGCTGCTAAAGGGACTGGCTCACTTGTCTTCATTGACGATGGAACTGCTGATAGCGGCAGCAGAACGAATTCTGAGGAGCACAGCAGCATCTCATCCGCTCAAGTTCAAACAAATGCCTCCAAAGTCATTGGACGACACCTCATCCTACAGGCAAGACAAAGATTCCAAACATGCTGCTATATCAACATGGGAGTTAGTTTTTCAAAGTGAAAAAACTGAAAATGTCTCGACTGGCCAAGTCATTCACCTGATCTGAATCCAACTAAACAAGCATTTCAAATGCTGAAGAGAAAACTTAAGGCAACTAGCCACCGAGACAAGCAATGTCTGATGCTGGCTGCAGTACAGGCCAGGCAGAGCATCACAGTTAAACAGTTATTGCATGCAAATGATATGTGACAAAGTACTAAACTTGACAACTTTCACTTACATAACATTAATATGTCCCAAACATTATGGTGCCCTGAAATTGGGGGCTAAGTATAAAAGGTGCTGTAATTTCTACACGGTGAAAAGTGTAAAAAGAGTAGAGGGAAATCGAAAAAAAATATTTGTCTTTGTCCCAAACAATATGAAGCTCACTACATATGTGTGTGTGTGTGTGTGTATGTGTGCATGTGCGTGTGTGTGCGTGTGCGCGCATGTGCCTGTACACTAATCTAATGGTGCTGTTCACAAATCGGAGTGACACACCGGCTCTCCCTTCAGCTCTGCTGGAACAGGCTATCCATTCAGGCCCTGGCTGGGCTCGGGGAGCGGAGGGAAGCGGGGCCCCTCTGAACGGCGGCTGCCTCTCGCTGCTTTGGGGAGCTGGGCGAGCCGCGGCTACACAGCCATCCTCTGATTGGGCAGCGGAGCGAGCCGCGGCTACACAGCCATCCTCTGATTGGGCAGCGGGGCGAGCCGCGGCTACACGGCCATCCTCTGATTGGGCAGCGGAGCGAGCCGCGGCTACACAGCCATCCTCTGATTGGGCAGCGGGGCGAGCCGCGGCTACGCAGCCATCCTCTGATTGGGCAGCGGGGCGAGCCGCGGCTACGCAGCCATCCTCTGATTGGGCAGCGGGGCGAGCCGCGGCTACGCAGCCATCCTCTGATTGGGCAGCGGGGCGAGCCGCGGCTACGCAGCCATCCTCTGATTGGGCAGCGGGGCGAGCCGCGGCTCCACAGCCATCCTCTGATTGGTCAGCGGAGCCTTTCGGCTGGGGGGTCCGGATTTACGAAAACCTAACACCAGTTTTAACCTCAGCGGCCCCAGCCAGGGTGGCGTCGTCCGGCTAAAACTCCCTCTGTGTGTCGCCAAAGGCACTCCTGATGTACAGGTGATGCGCTCACCAGGGGTAACTTTGGGGGGGGGGGGGGGGGGGGGGGGGGGGGGGGGGGGGGTGCCAGGCCAGGGTCAGGACATTAAAACAATATCGGGGTGGAATCTGAAAGACTTGTTCAGCCGAAACGAACAGCGGGCGCAGTCGAAGGAGAGAGCCGCAAGCTACAGTTCAAACGTACCTGGCACTGTAAGGCACCTCTGGCTTATTACTGGCTTACCACGCCGCATTCAACATACATTTAATCACCGTTTATTCCGTTTCCAGGGAAACTCAACCGCCGTGCATGCTTAAGGGTCTCATTTCATTTTACGGCTGTACCGCAAAAAAACAAGCCGCTTCTTTGGACTTGCGCTGAACGTATCGGGTCAAGTTCCCGAAATGACTTTTAACCACTTCGCTCCTTTCAACTGTTGTGCTGTATCTAAAAGTAACCGAGGCCGTAACGCACAGAAGATCGTGAGTACTGCAGCTGCTTTCCGCAGCGAAACGCAGCAGCGATCCGCTCAGCGTGCAACACGGCTTTTATGAGGCGGGAAACATCCTTAGACGGCACATTTTTTGCGCCATAATGAAGGCCTGGCTTGCGCTACCGTTAACGAGTGCGGTGACTATACTGCTTAGCCATAAACAGCGTTATTACATTAAAATGCACATTAAAATGCCCTTTTTACATGTATTACCAATGGCTTCAAAGCAGCCTCAAAATTTCTGTCAGAATTGTTGAACGATATCACCAGTTTACGGTCGAACGACAGGGCTGTGAATGAGGTGCAGGTGAGAGAAGTATGTTTTGCGCTGTTGTCACACATCTACCAGTACCACTCCCACTCATGACACTCCCGCCTGGGCCACTCCCACTCACGACACTCCCGTCTAAGCCACTCCCACTCACGACACTCCCGCCTGGGCCACTCCCACTCACGACACTCCCGCCTGGACCACTCCCACTCACGACACTCCCGTCTAAACCACTCCCACTCACGACACTCCCGCCGGGGACACTCCCACTTACGACACTCCCGCCGGGGACACTCCCACTCACGACACTCCCGCCGGGGACACTCCCACTCACGACACTCCCGCCGGGGACACTCCCACTCACGACACTCCCGCCGGGGACACTCCCACTCACGACACTCCCGCCGGGGCCACTCCCACTCACGACACTCCCGCCGGGGCCACTCCCACCGACGAGATTTCCGGCGTGGGGCGACTTACCGCTGTTGCGGTTCTTGCGGTTGGACTTGCCTCCGCTGAGCAGCATCTTCAAGCTGTTCCTGAACATGGCCGCTCCGGTCCGTGAGGGCTACCGAGAAATCTGCAGAGGAACGGGGAGAGAAACGCGGTTAAAAAAAAACCCTGTTTACAACAGAGGACCGCAGGCGCGAGCACATCAGCGCAGGCCGGTGACGCCGAGCCCACCACGACCACTCCTCACGATTCACCCCGCGGTCGTGATCGTCGCGCTGCGTCTCCACGCCGGAAACGAGCAGCAGATTCCGGGGAGGGGCAGCGGGTTGGGCCAGACAGCCCGGATTCCTGCCCTGCCTAATTTGGGAAAGAAATTCCGAAGGAGCGGGGAAAAAAAAAAAGAAGAAGAAATCGCACCAAGCGGGCCGACTGCACCAAAGGGAAAGAGACGCGAGGGTCGCTCGGAGGACACCGCCGACTCTGGCAGAATACCAAACATTTCATCTGAAGAGACTCCGCGGAAATCGGCTCGCCGGCGCAGGGGGGGGGCGGTAAACACCCGAAAGCCCGGGTCTTAGATCTGGGATTTTAAAGACTCGGGCTTCTCTCTTCTTTCAATCGCGCTCTTCGAACCCGCTGGGGGGGGGGGGGGGGATGACCAGGATTAGCGTGGTCATCGTTTCAATTAACCGCGCGACTCGGTGTCAAAGCAATTAAACGGACGCGCCCGCAGACCCCCGCAGGTTAAGGGCGTACTGAGCGCGCGCGCGCACGCTCGAGGGGACCACGGCACGCTCGGCGAAGGAGCGAAGCCGCACCTCCAGCCGCGTGGCGCTGGTACGCCGTAGCCGTGCGGTGCGAGGCGTCCGTTTCTGAAGGCGAATTCTCCGCCGAAGGAACGCGGCGCCCTCAAAACGCAGAGAGCGACGAATCGAAAAGAACACTCGTTTGGTTCCCGTCTCAGAACCGCTTACCTTTTTTTTTGTCATCGCGTTTAAAAAGGCTGAGGCGTTCGTTTAGGGGAAAAAAACGATGGAACGATGTGCTAGGCCAGCCGTTCTCAGCCCTGATCTTGACGAGCACCAGCGTTTTTACTGATTTACCTTCCCACCTTGAAACCGGTCACCGATTCAGACTTGAGAAGCCAAGCGAGGTGTGTGAACTGTGTAATAATCCGCCTTAACTGATGAATTAAGTGCAGAGCAGGTAAGGTACAAAGGCCCACCCGGGACAGTGCTGAGAACCAGTGCATCATGGGATTTCTGGCTCTTTGGCTCTTTTTGAAGAATTTTTGACCGTTCTTGGTACCCAGGGGTGTGGTTTTCAAGGTGGTAGATTACCATTAGTGAAATCACGTTTAACGTAATGCCTTCATTTCAAATCTATTCACTGACACTGAAAACAGTCACCGCCCTTTCAGGAAAATGGTAAATGGACTGCATTTATATAGCGCTTTCATCCAAAGCGCTTTACAATTGATGCCTCTCATTCGCCAGAGCAGTTAGGGGTTAGGGGTTAGGTGTCTTGCTCAAGGACACTTCGACATGCCCAGGGCGGGGTTTGAACCAGCAACCCTCCGACTGCCAGACAATCGGTCTTACCTCCTGAGCTATGCCGCCCCTGTTGCACCTTGGAATCAGAGAGCCAGATATCCCAAAGCACATTGTTCAACTGTGTTCATCAGTGCTCCGCCTTTTTAAACAGTCAAGTAACAGAAAAGGAATTCATTTTGAGGTTGTTTTGCCTTCGATTGAAATATCGATGTTTCCCTCTAAAACAAGGCGAGCTTCTGAGAGTCGTCGTGTCCACAGGAGGAACAGCAGTGACAGCCGGCTGCAGAAGAGAGCGTCGTGACCACTGCCACTCAGACCGGGAATGACTCAGTCACACAAGGCCAAGAGAACCGGACCGGACCGGACCGGAACCGGAACCGGAACCGGATCGGCTGAGCGACTGGCTGTCCTCGACGAGGAGTCGCTCGCTAATCGACCGTGAAGCGGAGTCTGTGATTCAGCCATCTTCAGCCTAATTACCGTCATTCAATCTGAGATTAGGGTAAATGATCTGTACTGGGACAAACAGCTCCTAAGCGTTAATTACGTGTGAAAACAGCGACCAATTGCCAAAACCAGAGCGCGCGTTCACAGGCGAACGCCGCGGCGTCGGGAGAGAGGCCGATACGTCGCGTTCGAGGCAGCAGTGACAGAGAATGCCAACGGTTGCCGCGGTTACCTGCAGTAAACAGATGAACTCCCAATCAATGCGCCGCTATGTGATTCCCGTTGTTCGGATCTGCTACGCTAGCCTTCCCCCCCTCCTCGCAGCATGACAGCTGCATTATGGGAGATAAGGCTCCTAACCGTACATGCATAATGCAGCCAAACTATGAGCTGTGAAAGCGCTGCTTTTTTTTTACGTTGTGAGAAGACGTGTCGCGGTGCCTGACCGATACAAGCTAGCCTGAGCGTCTGAGCGTGTAAGGCTGTCGTGCCTACATACTCAACAGTGTGTGCTCACTGATCTGTCCAATGTCTCTCTCTCTCTCTCTTTCTCTCTCTCTCCCTCCCTCCCTCCCTCCCTCCGTCCGTCCTGAGAGGCTCTCCGTCAGATCCTGGCAGCTGACTCTTCATTACCCCCCCCCCATCGTGCACACAGCATTAAGAGTCTGTTCTAACACAAGACCTTCCCTGCACTCTTCCTTCTGACTTTTGCAGAGATGAAGGAGGACAGTGCCCACTGCAGGCAGGGGAGAGCAGTGCCTCCCCCCAGCATTACTCAGCCGAGGAGGGCCTCGGGGCCACATCAGGCACCCTGGCAAAATCTGCCCACTGGAGGACCTTTTACTGTCTACTACATGCAAGTGTGCAGTACTGTGTGTGTACACATACTCTCCTCTCCCAGCTTATGCTTGGCATATGTTAGGTCAACAGTGTCCACTGTGAACTGAACTGTGTTCTTGGCTAGAAATAGCTGTAAAAAATGAGTATCGTACCTTACTGAACCTGTGTTTTGTAGTTGTCCAATGACCATGGTATGCACTTCTTTACGTCGCTTTGGATAAAAGCGTCTGCTAAATAAACGTAATGTAATCAACAGCGCCACCCACATCCTATTGATCCAAAGGATGCATGCGCCGCCCTGAGAGACAGCCAATCCTAAGCCAGGAATGCGCACAGAACATTCCCAGCATGCCTGCTGCTTCAACAAAGAACAACATCTTGAAGCTGTCAAGAGCCAGAGAAGAGGCTTAAAGGCCCAAGGTGTGTCTGAAAAGTGTCCAAACGCAAAAAATAAAAAAGGTGCCAGTACTAGGCCAGAGGGCACGCAGTATGGTGGCTGGTTATAACAAACAGATCAAGCCCATATGAATGACTAGGTCTAATAGCAGGAACTCGATAATTAAATGTTGATTGTAAACAGGGAAATGTGTAACACATTTCAACAATTTGTCGATGGCACACAGGTGCTCCTCAAGCACAGCCCCTCCCCTTGAGAACCGGTGGCCACTTGTCCATTTGTGACTTCACAGAACACTTCAAAGCAGCATTTTTGGATGGTGACACACAGATTTATTTGGAATTCATTGTCGTTATTTTATTGTGACTAAACCCCCTTCATGCGCCAGACCAAAAAAGTGCATGAGCAACCAACCACCGAGATCTGATTAATTCCCTGGCATAGGCAGCGAAGAAAACCTCTCAGCAGTTCCACAATACAAAATCAGAAATGTGAGGCTAACCTTGAGCTCAGAGCAGCTAGCTGGAACTATAACAGTCGGTGACAAAATGGCACCTCTGACAAACTGCGCACTGTAATCCCAACTAAGCAGTGTGCCTTATTAAAAACAAAACATTTTGTGTGCTATTCAGAACAACAGTGTGCCTCATTAACACCAGTGCGGGTAATTACCTGCCACCTCCTTAAATACATTTCTGATGATTTCTTTATTATTTTCCTCCCCAAAATTAGTCAGCACCTGAAGCATAAAACAGAAGGTGGACTGCAGCTTCGGTGAAGAATGTCAACAGTGTGTGTGTACATTTGGGTGTGTGCGTGTGTACATTTGGGTGTGTATGTGTGTCTGTGTGCACATTTGGGTGTGCGTGTGTGTGTGTGTGTGTGTGCGTGCCGGTCTGTGAGTGTTTACATCTGCCGGGCTGCTCTGCAATTACACGTGCAGAAGAAAGGGAAGTTCAGCAGAGGAGAGCAGTAGACTGTGAATACATGAAGGAAGGACAGATTTCACATCCCAGAAAACCATGAATGGAGGAAGGGATGTCAGTTTTAGCAGTTTTAGCGCTAAGGGGAATTCCACCGCAAAACATCATGTAGCTCATTCAACATATCTAGGCCTAGCTGATCAACTCTCTCTGAGTGGCTGCGCAAAGCGATCTCTGCACAGAGATATCGGCAGCGAAAGATGCTAACTTTGGCGGTGGTGTACGTCGTAAGGATGAACACCTCTACCCTTCCTCGGTTTTGAAGAACCACAACGGGCAGGTAAATTGAATGCGGAAATGCATCCGACGCAGGCGAAAGGCATTGACCGAACTCACGTCGCAGAGTTTTGGGGTAAGCTAGCTGCTGTTCCAACTGTAAAAAGTGTTAGCTTGTGAGCTAGCTAGCATAGCGGACATTTGCTCTCTGTGGCTCAGACAAAGATTCACTGTCCATGGGATGATGACGGTACCCATAGTACAGATAAAAGAGCACATTAGCTGCTGCAATATGCCATGCTAGGTAATGGCAACATAAGACAATAGCATGTCATTCCTAATGTCCCAGCACTATATAACCACCACTATGCCACCTACCATACACCATTTTATAGCAACATGTAGACATCCATCAACAAATTACAGCCAGTAATAGACAAAATATTTATTACTGGCAATAATATCCAATATTTTTATGCCTTTTGCAGTGGGTTAACTGCATACATTGATCTAGCTGAAGCCATGTACTATGTGTTGCCGGGAAGGCAGTTGTGGTGCTGTCCACCAGGGGGCAGCACCAGCCCTACACACATGTAGAGCCACAGCTGTGATACATGGTAATCACTATGGCTGTGGCCAATTACCTATGACTTTGTATTTTTGCCTGCCTTGCCTCTGAAGTTGTGGTTGCCAGGTTGGCTTCACTGTTTTCAAAGGGCTTTCTGTTATATTCAGTTCCATGACTAAGTAAATGGCAACAAGCCAATCATCCCCTTGTTGTGTTTCAGTCTGTTCACCATATGATATGGTATATGTGATACTTAAGAATCAGAGACTGTAAGCCTACATGCAAGAGAAGTTTAGTTTTATGAAAGACAGCACGATACGGCGATTTCAGCAAATAAAACTTCCCGTTCGTACATAACTACCCATGTCTAAAATAAACGTTGGGCTATTTAGCAATAGCTTAGGCTTTGGTGTGATGGCTACTCAAGCATCAGAAGCATGCGTTTTAAAAAGAACCGCACAGAAACTTTTTTTAAGATCATTTAAAGTCCATGTTTGCAGTAGAATGACAGCACAAATTGAGGTAATTGACCCGAACCTTGTAGACAGCGTAACTACAAGTGACGTGCCTTAAAAACCTTACATTGAAAACATTTTTGTTTTTAACTGGCAGCAGAACGGGTAATACTGCAAACGGATTTCTCAGACCCACATAAGCTACTTCTGTCTTTATTCCGCTCAAATGACACGTCGAGCAGGTTGTTCTGCTTTCCACGCGTCCTTGAGAAAAGCAAGGAAAAATGGCACAGAAGGAACGAGAGACGAGCGTGATATTTTTGCCGGATAATTTATTGAACGGTGTAGATGTGGAGAATGTCCGTGTCCGCTCTCGTGCGAGGGAATGTCAGCCATGCATTTCTCCTCTTCTGGCTTAAGGCCTTAGTCTCCTCTCCATTGGTCTCTCTCACCATCAGTGTTCTATAAAAATGTCTGTCCTTGCTGGATTTATAAGGATAACCAAATATTGCACAAGTCGCGACCGTGGCTGAAATAGCTTGCTATGAGTCAATCGCATAAATCACAGCTATTCAAACCACAGTCATGCTAAACCCAAGCGATCTGCCCCACTGAAGAGGGATTTTAAAAAAATAGGAACTTAAGCAGTAATGCAAACTGAAAACATAAACCTAGATTTTCTCTCTTCAGTGGCTGGCTTGCAATGCTAGCAAGTAACGTTACCCTCTCTCCAGGCCAAGTAGCCACTCCCAGCCCCTCCATTTGTATTCAGTCGGAATGGCAACCTGTGACTGGCATTGTCTGATACCCGACCATGGACCTCAAGCACCCACTTATTCTAGCCTTCAGTAAGGCAGGCACCTGGAACACGAACAATACTTATATCTCAGCACAGAGAGCTGGCTGAGAGCTCATTGTAATCAGGAGGACAGCCAGTCTTCTAGAAGCACAAGTTCATTCTATGGTGAAATTCCCCTTTAAAGCGCAGAGGAGATACAGAACGCAGAGCCAAGGCTGTGTCTGTTGTGCTGTTTGGAGCACGCAGCCTCTCTCTCTCCCATACTCCCACTTCTTCTTCTCTCGTCTTCGCTCTCTGAGCCTCGGTCCGTCCTCCTCTCCCGCTCGGCCCGCGTGTAACAGATGTTCCCCGTTAGACGGGGGGGTGACTCAGCGCGCTCGCAGGCGGGCTCTGGGTGAAGCGGGGAGCCGGGCTCCGCGCTTTCCCGCCGCGACTGCGAACCGCAACGAAGGCGACATCAGCGGGGAGACCCCCCCCCAGTACTAAGTTGCCTCGCTGTGGCACCCCCACCCCTCCTGGTCCTGAGCTGCCTCACTGTGCCCCCCCCCACACCCACCCCTCCTGGTCCTGAGCTGCCTCACAGTGGCCCCCTCCCCCTCCTCCCCCCGGTCCTGAGCTGCCTCACTGTGGCCCCCGCTCCCCCCCTCCCCCCGGTCCTGAGCTGCCTCACTGTGCCCCCACCCCCCATCCCCCCCACCCCTCGCCAACCACTTCCAGGAACCCCCTGCGGTTACATTACGTGGCAGAATCGCTGTGGCCTCCCCTCTGGCCGGGGCTGTCCGTAGTCCAGCGCAAACCTGAGCGCAGAGCCCTCTCTTCTGAAGATGTGAACTGTGAAGCCAAGCTAAACTCACAGGCTCGAGGCACGTGGATATGAAGTCATGCTTATGCAGCTTTAAGTTCTTTTTGTTGTTTTTTTTTTTTTTTTTTTACAAATCTGCAGCACAGTGTATGGAAACAACGTGGATACCGAAAGGGATCTCTTAAGAGTAGGCCGATAAAACGATTTCAGTAAATATCAGGGTAAAATTTGCCATGATAAAAACAATAAACATTCGAGGCACTTTGACAGTCATTACTTTGCAGTCCAGTTGCGTCTGTTTTCCTCAGTCTCCAACATGGCGCAGCTTGCATGCAGAGAGACAGCCAGTCATGCTGCAGGAATAGCCTTGCTCGACAGCTTGACACGCGCACACAGGGCAGCCAAAGAACGGCCATGCCTGCCGTGGAAGAGAAGCACCGAGGTGAGCCAGCCTTTTGAGCGACAGCAGCTATGAGGAGGGGGCGCAGACGCCAAGGGCCAGGAAGCTGTGGCACAAGTTTCCCACAGAGACGCACAATTACAGGAAAACAGCAGAACCTTCTCACGTAAAATAAAACACGTTTTAATGCGTTTCTCGACACGCCGACAGATGCGTTTATTCATTAGTCAGGAGCTGCCAGCAAATCCAGACTATTGGTACCCTTTCAATGTTCCCTCACACAAATGTCTTTTATAACACCGCAAGAACCACAAATATAATTATATCACTGAATGACAGCTTGTTGGTTCTTTTTAGTATAATGAAGTTTGTACATCAAACTACTGGTTCTGTTTAAGATAATAGTGTTTGAATATTAACCTACTGGTTCCTTTTAAGATAATGTTGTTTGAATATAAACCTATTTGTTCCATTGCGATAATGTTGTTTGAATATCAACCTAACTGGTTCCGTTTAATAAAATGTTTGACTTTAAACTATTGGTTCGGTTTAAGACAATAAATCATTTTATATATAATCTATGAATGAACCTTCTGATGTCTTCCATTCAGTCCTCAGCTGAAAATCCTCCTCACACTTTACATGAAGCGTTATTTCAGGTTTATTGTGATAATTATCGCTATGGACTAAAATAGAAATACAGTACAGTGATACAATTCTAGGCTGTATCGCCTAGCCCTATTAAGAGCCAAAGCTCTTGGCCAAAATTCTGAGTGATATCTTGGATGTGTGCTTAGTGTTTGCAGGGTTCTATGTTGAGAAAATGTTGGCCATTGTGTTCAGTATTAGCCAGTATTAGGTTGGACACTGCAGTTGTACCTTTGTACCTCTCTCTCTCTCTCTCTCTCTCTCTCTCTCTCTCCCTCTCGGCTGTTCCCGTTAGGGGTCGCGCCACAGCAGATCATCCCGAACCGCATATTTGATTTGGCATGATGTTTTACGCTGGATAGCTTGGCTCTCAATTGTTATAAATTTAAAACAAGTAATGCGATACACCGTTGGAATGCTTGTACTGTTACACAGGTCTAAATTGCGAGTGGGGTTTTGTGGGCGACTTCTGTAAATACCTACCCCCGCTTTCTATTTGCATGTTTACTTCTCAAACAGCTTGTTCAAAACAATAAATGACCAATGAATCTAGAAAGGAACATCTTTACATGTAAAAACAATGGTAAGATTGTATATTTATTCTTATTTACTCGCAGATATTCATCGCAGAATGACGTGATATAATTAAACAAAACTTCATCTTATTTCACTATTCAGTGAGCAGCGTTTTTCAATGTATTGGCATACCTTTCGCTGTATTGGCATACCTTCGGGCTACTGTTCGCTTTATCTGGTTGCAAAGACAGAATAGCAATTTTTGGTGGTTAAAGAATATTTATATGAACTCCCAGATAGACTCTATTGTCCAGTGTGTCATGCTTGGAGGGTATATTTGTAAATGAGACTGCGGGGAGGGTGGGCTTGTTACATGGATGACCTACACAACAGTGCTGCCACTTAGAAACTCCGTATCTGGCATGGTTTACGCGTATCCTCTACTAATAAAACTAGAGCACAGGGTTTGCGGTTTCCGCTCATTGTTTGGTTGCAGGAGCACTAGATGTCCGAGTTGAGCGATCTCGGGACAGCAGCGTCCGCGCCACTAGGGGGCCTGCGCTAAAGGGTTAACAGACTCCAGGTTGGTATTCTGCAGTGACCGCAGAGCAGACGCTCGGCTTCACACCTGCTGCACGAGGAGAACCGGCCGTACGTGAGCTGCATAGTAAGCGCCGACGCTTCACCCGATTCAACCTCCTGTCCGCAGGTTACGGCTGAGGATTATCCCTGAGAAACGACGAGAGGGAGCCGTGTGATCAGGGAGGACGAGGCGAGTAAGAGCAGGATGCGCTGAGCATTAGCGTCCGTCGCACTGCTAAAGAGGCACACGAGCGTCAGTCCGGGTTGCTGGGGATGCAACAGACCGGAGAGCCTATTGATTGAGGCATATTATAACAAACAAAGCAGATTCAATATGTAATTTCCATTTATATTAAAAAGGAAGGAAATTTAAAAGGATAAGGGTAAGGACATATTTTTGGTTAACAAAAAAAAATATTTACTGAAAAACAAACTCTACAATTTGCTGGTCAGTCAGATACAAATAAAGAGTACCTACAAACCAAATATATATCCACAGCTTTGATTTTCCCCAAAAAAAAATTTACTTGGAAAGTATCTTAACAATGGGCTCAATATCCTGGCCTGACCACATCTCATAACTGAACTGAACTGTAAGCAGTTTGCAAATATTTGGACAGTGACACCACTTTTGTTGTTTTGGCTCTGTATACCAGCTCATTGGATTAGAAAAAAAAAAAAAAAAAGAATGAGGTAAAGTGCAGACTGTCAGCCAACCGATGGTATTTACATCCATATTGGGTGACCTGTGCAGGAATTACACCCTTTTTTATACATATCTCCCTCATTTTAGGAGACCAAAGGTATTTGGACAATCGGCTGCTCAGCTGATTCTTGGACGGCTGTGTGTTATTGCATCATTAGTTCATGTGCACGAAAGCTGGAGTTGATTCTAGGTGCGGAATTTAAAATTGGAGTCTGTTGCTGCTGTCTCTTAACAAGAAGTGTCAATGCCTGTAAAGCAGGCCATCACAAAGCTGAAAAATCTGAATAAATCGATCAGAGGTTCAGACAAAAGTGCGGCAATCGCCCCAGACAATTACACCCTGTCTCCACGTAAACTCCCTATCTACTTTGCAAACAACTTCTATTCGGAAGAGAAGCAGTGTCTCACCATTGATTACTTTTTTTAGAGAAACGAAACATCCACGCTTTCTTTCATCTTTCCACTGTTGCACCAGTTACTTTGCTTGAATCCATTTTGTTTGACAAGCAGGGCGCACACAGTGTCTATATTGTCCCGTGAGGGATCACACTGACAACTGGAGCAGGTCATTTCTCACCAGGCCCCAAATTAGAGAGCTGACAGGCTCCCAGAGTGCATTTTAGTTTTTGGCTGGCTAACGAGTCTAGAAAAGGTGCCAAAATACCCAGAGCTCTGTGAACTCTCGCACAGAATAGAATTTTCACCAATGATACTGCGGTCAAGAATGAAGATGAGCCTGCTTCATGTCTCTCCGACCAATTACTCTTTTAATAGTTATTCTATGCAAGAAAAACCAAATAGAACAAACGTTATGATATTAATCCTGTTTATTCACGTAAGGTTTTTTAAACTACTTCTTGAGGGAGATTTGGCAACGGTCATTTGAAGACCATGGCCATTACATAATTAACATTGCATTCACACAGTAGTCCTTCCTTCTTTATGGACCACCCCACATGGTCACCATGCAAGTGAACACAGACACCCTCTTCAATGAAGTCAAAATGCATCATTTGGCAATCAACAGTCGCTGTAGAAGAACAAGAAGTAAGATAACGAAGCGAGGAGGTGGGGTTTACTCATGTGACATTTGGCAGGAAGGAATGGAAATTACAGCCCTGTATTCCTATTCCCCGAGTCCCAACCACCGATAGCCAGGTCTCAGCGACCCGCTGTCAACATCCCCAGAGCTGTTAATTAAAAGACCGTTCCACCTGCCGGGCCCCACCGCACACCTCAGTTCTTCTCCTTTCAAATAGCGTTGCATTAAAGACACAGCTTGTAAGGACTGTTACCAAAAAAAAATGTGAAAAATAAGCTTTCCTTTCCCTTTCCTTTACCAAACCCTGAACACCCCTGCGCAACTAGAAAAGGCAGCCAGGGCCTGAACAGGGAGGCGCACCGGTCGTGGACACTGCAGAATGGGGAGGCGGCGAAAGCCGTTTCAGAAACAGGGGACACTTAGAACAGGCACGTACCGCTGGTTTGGGTCCGGGGATTTTCCCTCTAGTCATTCTGCTCTCCCACCCAGGACGTGCTTGACATACTATGCCATCATGAACCAAATGTGCTGTATTCAAGCAAATTTCCAATTTTAACCAAATGTGTTATGTTATCCCAAAAGCGGTATTGTTACCCAAATGTGCTATTTTAACGCAGATGCATTATTTTAACCCAAATGTGCTATGCTAACCCAAAGGTGCTATATTAACCCAAATGTGCTATTTTAACGCAAATGCGTTAATTATAACCCTAATGTGCTATACAAACCCAAACGTGCTACGCTAACCCCCAAAGGTGCTATTCTAACAGAAATGTGTCAGGGCATTTTTTCTGAGCGCAAAGAGCAGCAACACGCTGCTTATTTTTGTCTGTTTCGACACTGGAGAGGGCTGCCGACCGCCGTCATGCTGTTCCACCTGGGCCCGTCGACCGCAAACTAAATCAAAACGAGTGGCGACGGGGGCGGGGGGGCGGGGGGGGCAGCGGAATGAATAAAGGGCGCTGTGGGAGGGAAGAGGCGGCGCGGTGAAATGCTAATGAACACCGGCGCGCTGCATCAGACGCTTCGATAAAACTGGGATGAGCGAGCCGTTCCCCCCTCCCCCCACCCCCCCTTCGCCCCTCAGCCCCGCCGAGCCGAGCTGAGCCGAGCCACCGCTCGATCTGGAACCCGCTTCTTCTGCACCGAGCCCAGTTTTAGAATTATTTCTAGCTGAGAGGCTTTGCCGTTAATAGAAAAGGAAGCCCTTCTGGTGTTTAACAGAGCGTCGGGTCGTATACTTAATAGACTATGAGTACAGTTCAGGAGCCTTATTCATGGCTGACCTGGCGCCGTAATACTGCCGGATAATGCATCAGAAGACAACACGGATCAAGGCCCATGCTCGCAAAGGGCATGTTGACACAGAGAGAAGAAGCACTGCTTTGAATACAGATGACGGTTGAACACGAGGTGACCTTATTCTTAAAAGACTTGTCGGGGGTGGTAATTAAGTTGCGACTGACTCCGAGCGACCTTTGTGTATACAATCAACAGTCAGCACTATGAGCACATAACTACTCCCCTCCTCCCCTGAAGAACCTTTCCAGTACACCTGCAGCCAGACAGGCCCATCGACTAACAAATATATGCTGCCCAGCAGAGTCTGGTGAATCTGTGAAGGACCGTGTGTGAATGAATGATGAGACCTGGAGTGTACAGCACCAGAAAATAAAAAAGCCTTTTATGGACACTCTGGAGTTCGGTGTTGATTAAAGTTGGCCCCGGTGTTCGGAGAGTTATTGTCTTGGGGAAGAGTGAACCTGAAAGGATGTCTGCATGGGAGCAGTGTAACTTGAGTGATACTGGCAAAAGTGCCAGTGTGGGCAAAGGTGTATCGCTGTTGGTAACAGTGTCAGTGTTGGTAAGGGTGTATTACTGTTGGTAACAGTGTCAGTGTGGGTAAGGGTGTATTACTGTTGGTAACAGTGTCAGTGTTGGTAAGGGTGTATTACTGTTGGTAACAGTGTCAGTGTGGGTAAGGGTGTATTACTGTTGGTAACAGTGTCAGTGTTGGTAAGGGTGTATTACTGTTGGTAACAGTGTCAGTGTGGGTAAGGGTGTATTACTGTTGGTAACAGTGTCAGTGTGGGTAAGGGTGTATTACTGTTGGTAACAGTGTCAGTGTGGGTAAGAGTGTATTACTGTTGGTAACAGTGTCAGTGTTGGTAAGGGTATATTACTGTTGGTAACAGTGTCACTGTGGGTAAGGGTGTATTACTGTTGGTAACAGTGTCAGTGTGGGTAAGGGTGTATTACTGTTGGTAACAGTGTCAGTGTGGGTAAGGGTGTATTACTGTTGGTAACAGTGTCAGTGTTGGTAAGGGTGTATTACTGTTGGTAACAGTGTCAGTGTGGGTAAGGGTGTATTACTGTTGGTAACAGTGTCAGTGTGGGTAAGGGTGTATTACTGTTGGTAACAGTGTCAGTGTTGGTAAGGGTGTATTACTGTTGGTAACAGTGTCAGTGTGGGTAAGGGTGTATTACTGTTGGTAACAGTGTCAGTGTTGGTAAGGGTGTATTACTGTTGGTAACAGTGTCAGTGTGGGTAAGGGTGTATTACTGTTGGTAACAGTGTCAGTGTTGGTAAGGGTGTATTACTGTTGGTAACAGTGTCAGTGTTGGTAAGGGTGTATTACTGTTGGTAACAGTGTCAGTGTTGGTAAGGGTGTATTACTTTTGGTAACAGTGTCAGTGTGGGCAAAGGTGTAGTTGCTGTTGGTAGCAGTGTCAGTGTGGGTAAGGGTGTAATTACTGTTGGTAACAGTGTCAGTGTGGGTAAGGGTGTATTACTGTTGGTAACAGTGTCAGTGTGGGTAAGGGTGTAATTACTGTTGGTAACAGTGTCAGTGTGGGTAAGGGTGTATTACTGTTGGTAACAGTGTCAGTGTGGGTAAGGGTGTAATTACTGTTGGTAACAGTGTCAGTGTGGGTAAGGGTGTATTACTGCTGGTAGCAGTGTCAGTGTGGGTAAGGGTGTAATTACTGTTGGTAACAGTGTCAGTGTGGGTAAGGGTGTATTACTGCTGGTAGCAGTGTCAGTGTGGGTAAGGGTGTAATTACTGTTGGTAACAGTGTCAGTGTGGGTAAGGGTGTATCGCTGTTGGTAATAGTGTCAGTGTGGGTAAGGGTGTAATTACTGTTGGTAACAGTGTCAGTGTGGGTAAGGGTGTATCGCTGTTGGTAACAGTGTCAGTGTGGGTGTAAGGTGTATTGCTGTTGGTAACAGTGTAAGTGTGGGTAAGGGTGTATTACTTTTGGTAACAGTGTCAGTGTGGGTAAGGGTGTAATTACTGTTGGTAACAGTGTCAGTGTGGGTGTAAGGTGTATTGCTGTTGGTAGCAGTGTCAGTGTGGGTAAGGGTGTAATTACTGTTGGTAACAGTGTCAGTGCGGGTAAGGGTGTATCGCTGTTGGTAACAGTGTCAGTGTGGGTAAGGGTGTAATCGCTGTTGGTAACAGTGTCAGTGTGGGTGTAAGGTGTAGTTGCTGTTGGTAACAGTGTCAGTGTGGGTAAGGGTGTAATTACTGTTGGTAATAGTGTCAGTGTGGGTAAGGGTGTATCGCTGTTGGTAACAGTGTCAGTGTGGGTAAGGGTGTAATCGCTGTTGGTAACAGTGTCAGTGTGGGTAAGGGTGTAATTACTGTTGGTAACAGTGTCAGTGTGGGTGTAAGGTGTATTGCTGTTGGTAGCAGTGTCAGTGTGGGTAAGGGTGTATTACTGCTGGTAACAGTGTCAGTGTGGGTAAGGGTGTATCGCTGTTGGTAACAGAGTAAGTGTGTGTAAGGGTGTATTACTGCTGGTAACAGTGTAAGTGTGGGTAAGGGTGTATCGCTGTTGGTAACAGTGTAAGTGTTGGTAAGGGTGTATCGCTGTTGGTAACAGTGTCAGTGTGGGTAAGGGTGTATTACTGTTGGTAACAGTGTCAGTGTGGGTGTAAGGTGTATTACTGCTGGTAACAGTGGAAGTGTTGGTAAGGGTGTATTACTGCTGGTAACAGTGTAAGTGTGGGTAAGGGTGTAATTACTGCTGGTAACAGTGTAAGGTGTATTGCTGTGCTCTGCTCGCAGCTTCCTCATCAGCATGCAGGTGAGCGTGCACAGCGGCTGCAGACTGCAGCTCCAGACAGGGAGCGCTGGGTAAACACAGAAGGGGCTGCTCGGCTCTGTGTTGCAGTTTGCGGTTATGGTGTCATTGCTGGGGAATGGGTGCACGAGGCCATCGGGGCGTCTCGAGTGCCCACTCATCGCCTGGACCGCACACTGGAATTACCGCTGGTGTCACGCATCGGGCAGGACGAAGAGCGGTCAGCGTTCTAAGAGCTGCGGTCCGCTGCGATGCGCGATATCATTCGAGAAGTGGCCGTGGGCAGGGAAATAATTACACCGGGTTTCATTTACATTTGCATACATTCTGAGCGATATGAATTTTTCTCTGTGGATCTGGACAAAATAGCTCCTTTCCCTTTTGCGATGGTACACGGGGGGGTGGGGGTGGGGGGGGTCTTACCATGCACAGAATGACACCCCCCAACCTAACTTCGCCCCCACCTCCCCTCAGCCCCAACAGGGTGAGCCGAAGCTCCTACTCTGCCCATTCTGAAACGGTAGCGTCACTGCATACCGTACAGTGGGCACAGTGTAAGTTGCAATGAGGCTGTCAGTCTCCGATTTAGACCCAATCAATCAGCGCACCCTTTTCCACCCGGTCTATGTGGAGAGCCATTTTAGATAGCCTGCCCTCCCGGCCTCAGCGACCCCTAAAGGCCAGGTGTCGCCGGTCTGCTGAGTCGTCATTAACAACGCGGCTCCACCCGAGAGAAAGCGAGAGCACGGGGCAGGTAGACGGAAGGCAGCCGACTCATCACTTCGCACCTTCGCAGGTCTGAAACGGGGATTAGTCTCAGCGCATCCAAAGTGTATCAATCGGTAATGCCGAGTTGTGCGTAGGACGGAGTGTAGCACTGTGGGTAAGGAACTGGGCTTGTAACCGAAAGGTCGCAGGTTCGATTCCCGGGTAAGGACACTGCCGTTGTACCCTTGAGCAAGGTACTTTACCTGCATTGCTTCAGTATATATCCAGCTGTATAAATGGATACAATGTAAAGTGCTATGTAAAAAGTTGTGCAAGTCGCTCTGGATAAGAGCGTCTGCTAAATGCCTCTAATGTAATGTAAACGTAAATGTTGTGACCCCGCGCAGTGTGAATATTAACAGAGGCCTCGCTGTAAGAGCTCGACGGCACTGAGACCCAGCTGCGCATCGCTGCTGTGGCAGGAGGGGCGGGCTCTGCCGCAGGAGGAATAACCAGCGGGCGTGTACGCGTGTGTGCAGCAGCAGCGTGTGCAGTAATAGCCGGGCCGAGAAACGTCGCACTAATCCCTGATCAATCACACTACTGTCCGCTCCCATTCGCACACACACAGGGTCTATAATGTTCCTCTGTGTGTGTGTGTGTGCGTGTTTTTGTGTGTGTCTGTGTGTATGTGTGCATGTTTGTGCATGTGTGTGTGTGTGGGCACATTTGTACACGCATGTATGCATTTGTGTGTATGTGAACGTTTGTATGTATGTGCGTGTTCACGTTTGCGTATGCATGTATGTGTGTGCATCTGTATGTTTTTGTGTGTATGTGTGTGCGTGTGTGTGCGTGTGTGTGCATGTATGTGTGTGCATCTGTATGTTTTTGTGTGTATGTGAGAGTGTGTATGTGTGTGCATCTGTATGTTTTTGTGTGTATGTGAGTGTGTGCATGTATGTGTGTGCATCTGTATGTTTTTGTGTGTATGTGAGCGTGTGTATGTGTGTGAGTGCATGTGTATGTTTATGTGTGTATGTCTCTGTGTGTGTGTGTTCAGAGTTTGAGCAGCACGTCACACAGAAGCGTACAGATGCACGAGCAGATGCTGCTGAAAGGGGCTTCTGTGCAGGTGGGTGTGTCTGCGCAGCGCTGGGCTGAAGGAAAGCCCTGTGCTCTCAGCCAGAGGGGCGGAGCCGGCCCGGAACGGCCCCGCCCTTGTCAAAACACGCCCCGCCGGCGACTGAGCGCCGCGCTTCCCGGTAGGCGGACGCCAACGGACCGGTGGGTGATCTTTTTGGGGTGATAAGCCTGATGCTTACCTCTCCTCACGCCGTGACACGTTCCCGCCCGCGTACAGTCACAGAGCTTTCGCCGGGCGCTCCGACGGGAGCCGACGCCGTTTCCCAGCGCCGCTTCCCGCTTTCGTTCGGAACGCCAGTCACGAGCGGGGAGATACCGATGCAGAAGACGTTCAGCGCATAAAGCCACAAAGGGGCTTTGGCCCGGGGAGAAGGGCAGGCCAGAAAGGACACGTGTGTAGGTAGTATGGGCAGGGAACACCAGGAGAGATTCTGAAACTTCCGGATTCTTATGCTTGGGAGTCGTGGAGTTTACACAAAGTTAGCAAGAAAGCACTCCGGTCCAGGACGTCCTGTGACCGAAACTGAGAACGTCCAGAGAAGTTCATCAGACTTCACACCTCTTAACCACAGGGAACAGAACACCGCGCAGCAAACATGCAGTAATGAGTGTGCGAAAAACAACAACGACGTCAACCTGTTTTTCTCAACGTGAAACCGATCACAGCCAAATAGCGAGCGATCTTCCTTAACGGTCTAAAATTAAATCCAGAAAGGCGATAAACGCTGACCTCAGTTAAACCCTGGTGTATAAATAAATTATTTAGTTTTTTTTCCCCCCCTTGTTAAGGTAGCCTGAACCAAGCACAGTTTCAGGGGAAACATTCTCAAAAGTACTTCATTATGAACAAAGAAATGCTCAACAATAACACCTACGTGAACTGAGTCGCGGTGTGAGGAGGGCTGCTGTTCTGCCGAACAATGCAGCGGTGCGCGCGGGTCTGCCGCCATGACGACGGCGCTTCGGTAGGCCTCCCTAGCAGAGCGGTGAACTGAACCGGGGCCGCACAGTGCCCCCTAGGGGGTGGGGGGGGTGCTGTGCTGCCGCTAAACGCCCAATCCTGACTGAGGGCCTAAAGCACGGATACTCAAATCTGGGCCATGAATCCAAATCCGGCCCTGGTTTTCATCTTCCCCCCCCCCCCCCCCCGGGTAATTAACTGAACAATTAGTGCCGCTGATTGGCCAGACCGCATTCACACCTGACTCCCAGGGAAAGGGAGGCTGCAGATCCAGCAGTTGTCAGACCTCGAGGGCCGTGATTGGAGTAACGGGGGGGGGGGGGGGGGGGTCTAAAGAGACTCCGTTTCCTCTGGGGTGCTCTTAGCAGCGCAAGCGCGACTCAAAAGGGGGAGGCCGGTGCCACAGCCGGTGTACAGTGCACCGCGCGTCGCAATGCACAGAAACGCCGATTACATCGACAGGCAAAATAGGAAGGGCCAAAAATAAAATGAAATATACCGTCTCCCGCAAAGCCTCAGAATTTCCAACGCGCAAAGAAGACGGGTCAGTGGATCCAGTGAAGGGTCTTTGCGCTGAAAAATTGGCAGCGGATGGCGAGGCGGAGGCGCGTCGTCCTCCGCCCGCGGTGAGCGTTCTCGGCGAAGCGGGGGGGGGGGAGGCCGCTGGCGAGCGCCGATTACAATTCCTTACGAGCGGGATCTCCCGGGGTCTGGCAGGGCCGGCTCTGCTTCACGGCTAACGCGGCGCGAGGAACAACCCACGTCTTTAACGGCCTCGGCGGGCCGGAGAGGAGAGGAGCGGAGCGGAGACGGTTTTCGGGGGGGAGAGGAGCTGCCGGCCTTTCCTCCGTTCCCCCTGAGCGCCCCCCCCCCCCCCCCCCCCGCCCGCTCACCCGCTCTTCACCTCTCCGTCCTGGCGCCTCTCCCGGAACGACGGCTGGTATTGCTTTAGCAGCGCAGCCTCCCCTGGCTCAGGGAGGACAGCGCGGCGCTGTCCACGCCGACACATCTCTGTCACTGACACATTCAAGATTCAAAACTTTATTGTCCATAGACACAGGCAATAATGGGCATTTGTCTCGGGCAAAGTGCACAGCACACATATAACGAAAACACACAAAGAGTAAAAATTTAAAATGAAAACAACCACTCTCAAATGGCAACGGTGAACGAAAAACAAACCATTCTCTTTATCTTTGTGTGGTTCTTTGTCACAATACATGAAACTACGGTACCTCAGCTATTGGCAATGAGCAGCTAATTGTTCTGGTTCATATTGCTGGCTGCCGTACTCCAAGTAACTGACAGCAGGGCCCCAAAACCACAGCACGCAGTACTGTGGGAACAGAGCTGTCACAGGAAGCATAGAAAGTAAAGAAGACTAGAGCTCCCGCAGAGCGCTGGGCTTGTATGGGAGGCCTGCGAGCACCCGCCACCGTGGAGAGGTGTATATTCTCCACACACGATGCATTGGGAGAGTGCGGCCCAGGGTCGTCTCGAATGTTAATGAGCGTGAGCATTCTGCTCCAGACGCCCCGCCCGGGCGGACGCAGAGGGCGCTGCTGGGATAGCGCGTGGCATCCGATGCGCACGCAGTGTCTAGGCGGCGACCTTCATCGATCTCTCCCGGGGAGGTTTCGGCCGCCTGCGTCTCCGCGGTCCGAGCGGCCGCGCCTTCCGCGTACTGATGCGTGGATCTGGGGGGGCCGGGGAGCGGCGCTGTGCTCGCCCCCCAAGTCTGCAGGGGTCAAACTGCCCTGCCGGAGGTCAGACGAAGCCTCGCCGGGCGCTCGTCCTCGTTGGACCGTGGGCCGAGCGGCCTCGGCTCGACCGCGGCGGGCGCGGCGCTCCGACCTGCGAGGCCCGAGAGAACTCATCCTGGGTTCCCCCCTTCCTCACCTACGCTCCGGGCTGTGAGGAACGGCGGTTCGGCGGCTGGCCGCGCCTCGACGCTAGTCCCGTCAGACGGCCGCGATCCCGCTGCCCGAGGTGCAAACCAGGCAAACGAGGCCGTTTCTCCCCGTCTTAGTGCGACCGACGCAGGCAGAGGCAGTAACACCCGGCCAGCTCCGCGCCAGCACGCCGTTTACCGACCGCTCTGCGGATTTAATGCTCTTCGCGAACCGCAACGGTTACACCGACTGACTTGATTATCCGCGGTTCAACGCTTATTCGAACCGGTCCAAATCCGTACGCCGATGCTCCTGCTGCTGCCGCGCATCCGTCTATCTGACGTCGGCTATCGGGCCCATCTGCCGGTTTTCAGGAGCCGCCGTCATGAGACAGGCCAGCGCGTCGAGTAAAGAACAGCGGCTTTAAAGCAGCGGTCACAGCGGCTTTATTAAGCACCGAGTTACGGAACTGTTCGGGGTCCAGGGGAAAGCCTCCGTAGCTACAGTCTGGGAACTAGCGACTGTGATTACTTTTAACGGTAATGGCGGAGGAGACGCCGCTCTGTGGGACAGCCGCTTCCTGAGGGGACAACGCACCGAAGGTCCCGTCAGTGCTGGTGGTATGGGCGGCATCTGCTGCTCTCAGCCAGCCCGGGGATACGTCACTAGCTTCGCTAGCCAACAACGTTGCGAAGTCAGCGGTTGTCGACCGAGGGCTAATTCGGTAATGCGACTCACGCGGTTGGCCAGGAATCACAGTATAAAGCCGCGTGTATTTATGCTAATCCACATCCTCCTGGTGTCACAGGATGATGTCCTCAGTGTTTAAGTATGAGATAAAAACCCCTCGGGCTTGTTGGGACTGCTCCTCGCGTTTCTCACAGCCACGAAGGAATCCGTCTCTAATCCATCTTGTGTGGAGACCTGCACTGTGAGAAGTCCTCTGCTCCTCTGTATTCATCACAGACGAATGTTATATGGCTGCAGGAGTCGAATCTGCGCTGCAGGTACACGGCCGATGACAGAGGAACAGCGTGGAGCAGTTCCCCTCTGTGGGCTTCCCTACGAGCGAGGGTGCGGCTGGAGCGCCGGACTGCTCCCGTCTCTCCAGCTGTTCGCCGTTTCCCTGCTGAGGAGCGAGCGGCTCTTTGTGATGGAAAACATGGGACTGGAACCCATACACACGCAGTCCACTTCAAACGAGGGCCGGATATGTGCTGGAGAGCACACACAAACACACACACGCACGCACGCACACACAGACACACACATTCACACACACACACACACACACATTCACACACACACACACACACACACACACACACACACACACACACATGATTTAGCCCACATTTGCATACTTGATCCCAAGTCAGGGTAAGCCAAAGGATGACGACAGCCCAACATTCAATCAAAATTTGCCCTTAAACTTTACTTGAAAATAAACTGCTTTTTTCTCCACCGCAACGCCTTTTTTCCCCATTAATTTTGGCAGTTGCTGAATCCTCCGGGGGGAAAAACACTTAGCAAACAAAAAGTGTTAGCATTCAACTTTGAGTCAAGGTTAAGGACAAATGTTGATTAAGTGCAGACCAATAGCTGGGGTCATGCAGCAGAGTGGTAAGGAATATCGTGCATCTGCACTCAATTTCCTGTGGAGATCTACATCCCCCAGCAGAGCCCTCTTTTAAACTGTTTTCTGGAGAACGGAGGCTACATAGGGAGAGAAATCCCTGTGTATGGCTTTATCACTCTGGCTGTACAACTCATCCGCCTGACTCGCCTGCCACTCTGACCCTGACCAGCCTGCCACTCTGAGCCTGACCCGCCTGCCACTCTGAGCCTGACCAGCCTGCCACTCTGAGCATGACCCGCCTGCCACTCTGAGCCTGACCAGCCTGCCACTCTGACCCTGACCCGCCTGCCACTCTGAGCCTGACCAGCCTGCCACTCTGAGCCTGACCAGCCTGCCACTCTGAGCCTGACCAGCCTGCCACTCAGACCCTGACCAGCCTGCCACTCTGACCCTGACCAACCTGCCACTCTGAGCATGACCAGCCTGCCACTCTGAGCCTGACCAGCCTGCCACTCTGAGCCTGACCAGCCTGCCACTCTGAGCATGACCCGCCTGCCACTCTGAGCCTGACCAGCCTGCCACTCTGAGCCTGACCAGCCTGCCACTCTGAGCCTGACCCGCCTGCCACTCTGAGCCTGACCAGCCTGCCACTCTGAGCCTGACCCGCCTGCCACTCTGAGCCTGACCAACCTGCCACTCTGAGCCTGACCCGCCTGCCACTCTGAGCCTGACCAGCCTGCCACTCTGAGCCTGACCCGCCTGCCACTCTGAGCCTGACCAACCTGCCACTCTGAGCCTGACCCGCCTGCCACTCTGACCCAGACCCGCCTGCCACTCTGAGCCTGACCCGCCTGCCACTCTGAGAATGACCTCTGCCATCTAGACCAGTGCTTCCCACCGCTGCTTCATGTTGTAACCAGGCACACAGGGGATGAGTGGCCTAGCGCAGTGAAGAAGACGGGGAGAACAGAGGGAGCAGCTCTGCACGCTGGCCGCCAGACAGCAAGCAGCAGCAGAATAACACAGGTACTGTCGCGCGCAACAGAGATGCAGAACTGAGGCCACAGACGTTTACTCATCCATCAGCATCAGCGCTAACAGCTGTGTAGATTCCAGTCGCTTTGTGTCACAGAACGCCCAGTCTGTGTATCTGGCATCCCTCTGCCTCATACAAACCTCCCACTCCATCACCTCACTTTGTTCTCTCTCTCAGTTTCTGTCTCATTTCTCTCTCTCTCTCTCTCTCTCTCTCTCTCTAATTTCTCTCTCTGTCTCTGTCTCTCATTGTCCTCCGCATTCCAGCTGAAACTCTGTATCCCAAGAAGGAGAATGTGAAAAACTGCAATGTCTTCCTCCAAAGGGACAATTACTGGCTCAAAGGCATACAAAGCAATCTGGCCCGGACTCTGAGCAAGGGGCTAGGGCTTGTGCCCTCTTTACCTACCTCTCTCTCTCCCTCTCTCACTCTCCCTACCTCTGTCCCTCTCTCACTCTCTCTACCTCTTTCCATCTCTCACTATCCCTACCTCTCTCACTCTGTCTACCTCTTTCCCTCTCTCCCTACCTCTCTCTAACTCTTCATAATTCCTCACTCCCTATCTCCCTCACACTCACTCACTCACTCACATTAATCAATCAAGCACAGGAGCACACAGTACAGGGTGACAGCGCGCTCACGGTCTCTCTCACAGCCTGTAGCAGAGCTCAGGGGGGGCTCGGACACACTCAGCCCCCTGTGCTCCGCGCTCTCCTCCTCCAGCTTGCACACGACACCGCCGCCCGCACAAACAAAAAGGCTTCTGTGATCGTTACAAGCCTCTGGGTGACGGGCTGCTTTCCGTCTCTTCCTCTCTCGATACAGATTTTTTCATTTCTGTTTCTAGAGAAGAAAGCATGCCAGAACAACAACAGTGATAGGCTTGAATCTACCTATTCCAATGAGTGCATTAAATACACCAATCTTAATTGTACGGGATGCTAGAGGAGATGGCATTCTCTGAGGCATCTAAACAGTAATTCTTAATTCTGTTCTGAACGATCGGCGCTCTGAAGGCACTGGCGACCGGTGATGGGAAGAGGATCCTGCGTCAGGCAGGTTTCCGGTGAGCGTCTGTTACTGGCGTCACCGTGACGCGGCTGCCAGGAGCAACGGGGCGCCCGGACGCCGCCGTCGACCGATCGATAACCGCCCGCTGTTCGATCGGCTGCTGCACCGCGCAGTCTGGAAAGCAGGAGGCCTCGCCACTGAGCAGCGGGACCCTGAGACGGACGCATCAGAAGAAGAGCACAACCGCGAATGTGTCCACAGAGCACAACATCTGTGCACATCTGTCCCGAGGGAAATGGAATGCAGAAACTTGGAGGGGTAAGGACAGAGAGACAGACAAACAGACGGACACATGGATAGACAGAGAAATAGAGAGAGAAAGGAAGGAAGGAAGGAAGGAAATGAGCAATAAATAAATCTAACAAGAGCCTGGTGTCCACAGAGGAGAACCACAAGAGGAGATGACCTATACCTCACCCGCTAACATCTAACAGGGAGAGCAGAGAGGCGCTGGGGCCCAGCAGGCAGGTGGGCGGGGCTTCGGGAGCGGCCTGCGCACGCCGGTCGTCGGCCCCGGTTCGCCGCATTGGCCGGGAGGTGAAAGGAACGAGGCGAAATCGCCCGCGACTCGCGCGCTCTCCTCAGGCATCGCCCGGGCCCGACACCACGACCCGCGATTAATTTACCGAGCCGAACGACGGTCGACAAGACGACTCCTGAAGGAGACGGCCGAGCCCGAGGGCGGCGAAGCGGAGGAGGAGGCCGCGCGTCGAGCAGACTCGAATTAAAACGCGCTCTTTCCGGCGCGACCGCGGACCGGCGAGCCGCTTCCGAGGCAAACGGGCGCGGCCTGTTTAAATCAAACAATTACAGAAACGATAACGACTCAAAGGCGCGCGTCGTATCGCCGCAGTATCCCCCTCCGGCCAGGAGAGGGGGGTCCCACTGTTAGCCGCGTGCGCTCCTGCGATGCCCCTCAGGCTACGGCAAGCTGCCGCGCGCCGGGCCTGTCGATGCGGCTGCTCCTCTGCCGGCGCGGCAGACTAAATCGTCTGCGCTTCGGAGAGGGAAATTTCAGCTTTTTACAAAGATTTTTTATGTTAAATTACAGTGTGCCGCATCTCTTTGTGTAAGAGAAAGCACGTTTCCGTTTCCGCTTCATCTAACTCACAGTGACAAAAATCCCAGTGACCAGACTGTGGCTATTCAAACGGTATTTAGTGAAGGCCTGGCTCTGCTGAGTGTCTGTCCGCGGCTTCAGGAATTCGAGTAAAAGCAATAAAAGCAGATGACACATTCATTAGCAAAAGAAATGTAACCGGTTTCAACTAGAAAAGCCTGAATTTCTCCATCTCTGCCTCGTTTGACATCCAAGGTAACAAAAGAATGACATTTTAATGACGATGGATTTTTTTTGTATTTTTGCAGTAAACAATTTTCTCAATCAATACGTTTCCTAGTTTCTCTAATCAAATTAATTTTAGAACATTTCTAATCAAGTACTTAAAAATGCTATATAATTTAATTTGTCTGTCATAATTATGTCACAGCACTATGATTTACCTGTTTTACGAAGTGTGTAATACTGTGTTCAATTGAGCTTGTATTTCACTTAGTTTTACCTTTAAATACATTTGAAACCTTTACTGATCATGAATTTAAACTTCACCATATTCAATGCACTTACAATGAATCCTGCTTATATAAACATTTAACACAAATTGCCAAAAATGACTTTATAGGGTTGGTTGAAGTTTGGGTTCCAGTAATGTTAAATTAAATATACGGTACCATAATGCAAAAGCTTATCTACTTTTATCAGAGGTAAAATCAGTGAAAGCATTGATAACACTCAGAAGAAACATGAAAATGGAACAATGCTTGAATTCATAAAAACCCAGAAATTGAAAGCTTTATATATTTGACCACAAAACACACTTAGCATACATGGACTCACTTTTTAGGTCCAAAAGCAATAATGCTTGTGCTTTTTTTGTGTTGTTCTTTAATCATTTATTCCAGGCTGATACGTGGAAGATTGCCTCCTGAGGTGGGTGGCTGCGGATGACGTATTTCAGTACGGGTCGCTGAATTAGTACGCTTCAACACCAGCTGCCTGATGTGCATCTCATGGGTCTGTATGCTTTAATGCTTCCGCAGTCTTGCATATCTGATTTCAGATCCTTCAAAAGTTTCTGCGATCTTCTTTGAAAGTTTATAATCAACAGGGATTAAGTCTAAACCTGCTTCAGAGTTTAGACTCATACTTTGTAGCTTTACATTCTGTAAGAACTGAATGTTGTTCATAGTAAGAGTATATTACAGTACTTTACTGCTGCTTCCCTGAGTGAATCCTAAATTTCATTACAGAGCAATTGGCTGTATGGATCTGAATGTAGATTTGTGCTGTTAATTATAAGAGATGTCTTTATTGCACACAGTGCTCTATAAACGTTTTTTATTTTAATCACTCTAATGCTTAAGCTCTGAGATGCATTGACTAAGACCAAGATATAATTTAGGGTACGTCAGAGAACTGTTACCCAGAGTTTTGTCACTTATTTTCCTTGTGTCTCTGTTTAAAGGGCCACAATTCTGTGTGTTTTTTTGCCATTTACTGCCAGGGCCCAGGACTGACTGTGTTACTCGAGCAAAGCCAGCTTCTGTGTTAATTAGGAGACAACAGAACAAGGCCATCTGCAAAACCCCAGAATTTTTCATATGGTGTAGTGTGAACCCAGGGGATGCACAATGTGTCAACAGCAATCTCATGTTTCTCAGTGAGACCAATCAAAAACAGGCCTGAAACACAGAGGTACCGAAACCAATTGCACAACAATAGCATGAGAGGGCGTAGCCCTATATAAGTGTGTTCTTAAATGTCAGGTAATTCAATTTTAATAAACTACCGCGATAGTAACATGCATGGCATTCCACGTGGTGCGTACGCTCGATGTGAGTCAAACCGCAGCGAGGCATTGTCCTTGACACGTAAAACTTCCAGTTGAACTCCTGAATTAGCAACCTTAGCGCAGGAGGATTCTGGCACCAAATTTCATTAGCAGCATTTAAACCCACTGACCCATCTTGCCGTAATTAAGCATTCTTCATTAAGCGGAATTTTCCGGGGTCAGAATAAGCGGAGGGTGGGCGTGCCCGTGGAGGGGTACTGAAATGACGCTCTAAGTACGCTATAGAGAAGGAAAGCTGCTCGGGATGCTAACTGGAGCAGGACAGGCCACTGGGATCGGCGAACAGAGGTGGGAAGTACCAGGTTCAGAAAGTAAAAAGTCCACCCCAGTATTTTGTTCCCATCTGTTGGATTTGCTAATTAGCACAATTATTCAGCCAGGAGGTAGAACTAATTGGTGAAATCAGCTGGCTGAGTTAATGGGTGGAAAAAAAACACATGAAAGGACTCTTACTTACAGACACCCGGGCGTTCCACCTGTGTCTGTGAGGCAGGGAGAGAGGCTCCTGAATCTTAAAGCCCAGTCATGAGGCACCCTGTTCATAGTGGCTCAGGCTGATCTCAATCCATTCATTTACACCAGTACAGTACTCCATGAGAAAGCGACAGCGTTGAACAGCATGCACAAATGCTGTCCACTGCAGTGACAAACCTTTCAGGCCACGATAAGAGGACCAAGCTTTACCTAACCAACCGAAAAAAATACTTTCACTGGAGTTGCACTTAACGGCACTCCCTCAACGGAATACCAGGTCTAATTGTAAGCATTAGCATATTAGCATATATAATAGACGATCCAGACGCACTCTTGTCTTTCGGTCCTCACACAGCTGTGCAGTTATGAGAGCAGTCTCCCCGGAGACGTCGAGCGTCCGAGTGTCCGCCGTTTTAACGACGCGCGCTCAGACGGGGCGCTCTCCTGTGGCTCCGCAGTCAAAGAGGAGCCCTCCCGCCGCGCTCTCTGCCCACTCGGCCCAGGTGCGCTCCGAGCGCAGTGCCGCCGCTCGCCTCATTAAAAAGCCGAGGCCGAGCTCCTCAAGGGCCGTGCGCACTTGACAGGCTGGAGTCGCGGAGGGTTCAGTGGGTTAGGGGTCCGCCTTTCCTCGCTCTTGGCAACCAATCTCCCCCCCCCCCCCCGTTGGGTCGATCAGGCCCAAGTGAACCGTGTGTCAAAGCTGCGTATGAAAGGTCTTCTGACTCCGCTCGGTGTGAGATTAGTCGTAGTCAGCGGTGTGAAAAGAAGCAGCTGGCGACGCCACGTGTTTCGGAGGACGACCGCGGACGTCTGCACTCTCCCGGAAATCGGCGGCGAGGCCGCAGGCCGGTGGGAATTCCAAATTAGGGTGTGGGAACCGGACATGACCAGCCCCACATTGTGTGTCAAATTTATAGGGGGTGGGGGAAAAGAAAAAGAAAAGAAAATTTTATAAAAAACAGTACTTTACTGCTGCTTCCCTGAGTGAATCCTAAATTTCATTACAGAGCAATTGGCTGTATGGATCTGAATGTAGATTTGTGCTGTTAATTATAAGAGATGCCTTTATTGCACACAGTGCTCTATAAACGTTTTTATTTTAATCACTCTAATGCTTAAGCTCTGAGATGCATTGACTAAGACCAAGATATAATTTAGGGTACGTCAGAGAACTGTTACCCAGCGTTTTGTCACTTATTTTCCTTGTGTCTCTGTTTAAAAGAAAAGAAAATTTTATAAAAAACAAATAAATGTAATTTTCCATCAGGAAACCGAGCCAGCCCGAGCACGTGCGCGCACACATCGCTCAAGCTCGAGTCTCCGGCACTTCTCCCCCGCGCTCGCCGCTCTCCGGTCCCGGCGTCAGGCTCGTATAAATCACGCCCGTCTCCGGCGCACGGACAGCGCGCCATAAATCACGCCGGTATCGATAATGGGAAGTGCCGGGCGGGGCGGGGTAATCGGCGCGGGGGCAGCAGTTTAAACCGTTTACGGTCGCCGGCTAACAAAGTTTCGCTCCCGCCGGCTCTTCGGTTCCTAATTAATCAAGAGGGCCCCGGCACGAGGCCGCCTCCCCCCGCGCCTTCGCCGGGCCGCGGAGCCCCCTCTCTCTCTCAGCGCCGGGGGGGGGGGGGGTGGGTCACGCGATGAGGCACGTGGCGGGTTCGGTGACCGTGATTCACGAAAGAGCCGCGGTTAGAGGACCGAGACCTTCAGAAGAGGCTTCGGTTCTCCGCCCTCCGAGCGCTTCGAATGGGGGTGGGGGGGGTCGCTCGCTCCGGCTCGTCTCCGTAGCCGAGGAAGGCGGTTTGGGCCTTTCACCCCGCCGCGCCCTCCGCCCGTTCCCCGCCCCGCGGGCCTCGGCTTCGGCCCGAGAGAGAGCGTCGGCTTTAACTCGGACGGAGTGTAGCACAGCGGGTAAGGAACTGGGCTTGTAACCGAAAGGTCGCAGGTTCGATTCCTGGGTAAGGACACTGCCGTTGTACCCTTGAGCAAGGTACTTAACCTGCATTGCTTCAGTATATATCCAGCTGTATAAATGGATACAATGTAAAAGTTGTGTAAGTCGCTCTGGATAAGAGTGTCTGCTAAACGCCTGTAATGTAATGTAACTCCGTCATCCCCCCGCCGGGGAATGAGAGGCGCGTCACTCCCACGCGGGGCGGCTGGCGCATCGCTGGATTACCGCGACCGCTCTCCATTTCAAAACGACACGCTCATCTCATCTCCCGGCACTGTTCAGAGAAAAACCTTCCGAAACAATACGTCAGGCCATCACAGCCGCGGCGGCAGTTAGGAGACACAATGCATTACCATTCGCCAACGCAATTCTGTTTTAAAAAGGTGTCTGGGAAAACTTAACATGCTTTAAATATGTTACCTACAGTGGAATAAAATTCATCAGAAAAATCTAATGACTAGACGCTATAGTTCAAAAGATAAACATATACGAAATACAAGTACAGCAACTTTGAATATTCTATATAGGCCTAATGGTTTATTGTTTCAACACAAGATTGGAAGCCAAAGCTGGGCCATTATGCCCTTACAACCCTCTGTGATGCTACCTTCACTTGAGGATAAGGGGCTGTTGGGAGATTGAGTCCAGAGCACACCGGTTCACTGGGAACTTAATAGCCTATTTTTGAGTGACAGCCACCTTTAAAGTAGAAAAAAATTAACCGAAGAGGTTACCAGTATGCCTTGGCTTCAAATCGTTTCTGATAAAAATAGATCTATAAATAATGTTCCAAATTAATGTTTAACTGTTTAAGGAACACTCCCGAGGGTTATTAAATTCTTATCGTTTAAATGGCAAATGATTGACAGCCCTTGCAGCGACTGAAGAGCAACAGGTCTTGCACTCACTGGCTCACCCTATTGACTTCATCAGTACTATGCAGTGACAGAAGGTGGTACAAGACATCACTGTGGGAATTGTCTTCAGCAACATGAAAGCTACTGAAATACTTAAGTTTGTATTGCAAGCATAGAAACAGCCAACGCTACTCTCATATTAAAGCTGTAGCATCCAAAAAAGTTTGAACATCTAACAGCATCCTAGCAGAGAAAGACACACACACGCTCAGGTGCGCAGGTTCTCAGCAACATTCACGGCCGTGTTTGAGAAGTGGGCATTAGCAACAGTGGACCGATCTCCGGGGATCTGACTGAGCGCCACTCTACCCAGAGAAAGATGGGCCCCGTTAATCCCCGTCCACACGAACACGCCAGGGTCCCGAGTCACCACCGCGCATAAACAACAGGCCTGCGAACACCAAGGCTCCACACCGCCAGCAGAACAACAGCTTTGCGTAGCACATCACCATATACGCCCCTCCTGAACTCAGACGTAAGGCGGCACCGCCGGCACGAGAACACCGTCCGCCGCTCACTCGCCCTCCTGCAGGCAAACGCTAGCCTGACAGAGGCGGCGGAGCGCCTCGAGCTCAGGTGTTATTCCGGGTGAAAGATGCTAATCAGCGCAACCGCTAATGAAGGCGCAACCGTCTCAGAGCTCCCGCGATGAATAAGAGAGCGCTAGCAGAGGAACAGCCTTCGACAACGAGAACCAAAGTCGTGCGCGCCGAAAAGAGCATCCAACCTGATTCGATCGCACAAGGCGCTATCCAATCTGATTCATGCACATAACGTGCACCCAACCTGATTCATGCCCATAATGAGCCCTTCAACCCTCTCTCTTCTTATGGAGATAGATTGTTCCTAAACGCACTTGCAGGGAGAAAGCCAGACACAAAGATTCAGCCTTCAATAGTGCTTTGAAAAGAACCATTGAAGGCTGAATACCTTTAACGTTCTGATATAGACAATGGTGCGAGTGCTAGTCATTAAACATGATGATCACACGGTCTACTCAGATATAGAACAGCACTAAGCATTTCTTCTCCTGCACACCTACACAGCAGAGGTCTGCACAAGTCCAAAAAGTTGTCCCTGACCCAAACTGGACCCATGGATTTCCTGGACCCAACCAGGCCTGCGGACCTAAACCTGAACAGACCTGTGGACAACCACACCTGGCTCCTGTATGGATTCAGACCAAGTCCAAATTGAGTAAGAGACACATCATTTCTTACACAGACAAATTTAGGCTAATAACCACAGGACCAAGTCGACAATTAATTTGGCGTAGGTGTTCTTTTAGAAGAACATTAAATGAGTTGTTGAATAATAAAATGCTAATATTCCAGTAACAAAAAAAGCAAGGCGCTAGTCAAAAGAGAATTTTGTCTTTCTCATGAGTGAATAAAAGACAGCCAAATAAACAAATTTGTCAGAATGATAAACAATTTAAAAAATAAAATGTTTCAGGCTGCCGCGCTTCGTGGCCCTGATTTCTTTCCCGCTGTTGTCCACAGTCACGACGCAGCTCCTCAGCAGAGACCAGCTTCCTGCTGGCTTGAGCTCGCTTGTGCACTCTCTCACCTGATCTGCATTTTATTTTGGAGGGGAAAGAAGGGCGCAGGCAGCAGCAGGCGCGGCCACTCTCCTTTCACGTGAACATGGTGCGGGAGAAAGAGATGCAATCGTCAAAGTTCAAAAACGAGAACTGGAAATAAAACGAGAACAGGCCAGCCCCTCCCGATCCCATTGGGTATGTCGCTACACTTGGGTTTTGAGGGACCCATGAAGACCTCTACTACAAATACATGCTCGCTCCAAATTCTGCACCGCAACAGAAGCACAAGTACGATAGCTAGCAACTAATAAAGAAAAACAGAATATCACCCACTCCGAAAATACAAAAACAAAATGGAAAAAAGTGGAAAAAGCAGTAGCAAGTAAACATTTTTTTTTAGGAGGTCGCCATTTTGACTGGGAACCTGGATCCCAGGACTCCCAGCACTCAAAGCATGTACTATATTAAATACAGCACACGTCTGAGAACATATCAAACCTGAGTCTACATCCTGTCCTTCGTTTTGTGACGGGCACTTCTGTGCAGCGCTGCCAGCTGCCCACACTCTCAGCCTCCTCTCCCATCAGGGCCGGCTGATATTTCACGACCTGGCAGCTGCGGAAATTCGAGGAACCCGTCTCGTGAATTTGAGGAAGCGGGATACGCGTCCCCTTATCTGGCCACGACTGCGCAGGATAACAGGAAGTGGGGGGCCCGCCATTTTAGCCTCCGGCTCGCCCGCAGGGATCGCTGAGCCCGGCTTCTCTGGAGAGGCCGGCTCTTTTCTCGCGGCGGCCCGTTTCAATCGCGAGGCAGTGGCCTCTGAATCTGTTCTCCTCCGCTTTCGTACGTTCTGTCTGCCTTGCCTTATTTCACACATTCACCTTGCATGTTTATTTACAACATCAGGAGCCTGTGGATCACTGCCCAGCTGCTATCTGAGAGCGGGGAGTTCCAGGGTCTCTCCCGGTCCTTAATGCCCGCGGTAGGACCCCGACGGAAAGCTCTCTCAGGGGCACGGAGCGCATAGCACGTAGCGCATCGCACGTAGCGCATAGCACGTAGCGCATAGCACGTAGCGCATAGCACGTAGCGCATAGCACGTAGCGCATAGCACGCAGCGTCCTCTCTATAGCCAGAGCAGACGCTACGGCACTTCAGCTGGGTCACGGCATCACACTGTGAAGACCTTCACGTCCTTCAGACTAATTTTAGCTTTATTTCATCAACAAAGCCAGCAGAACACCTTAAAAGGACTGAAAGAAAAAAAAAATCTGTTACAAAGCAAATGCAATTAAAGTTAGCCGGAGAGAGACAACACACGGGCAGTTAGGCAACATTTAAAAACTTCTGTACCGGTCTGTTCCATACTTATGTCCAAGAAAATAAACGTATTAGATATAGTTAAATTTAAAAACAAGAAAAACACCTCTGCAGTGTAGATCTAAATCAATATATAATTATTCTTTATAATTATTAGTATCAAGATATCTCATCATATCGATTTGTATGTTCACCAGAAATGAGGAAAAAGCCCGAAATAAACAAACTTGTGTAGGAAAACATGCGCCCAGCAGCTCATCGCCTTGCTCTGCCTGACTTTCAATGTTTCCAGCAGAGACTAAATTTCCAATCTGTGGAAAATACATTAAATTAAGTTTCAACACGTGAAAGAACAGAATCTGTTCAGGCAGAAATAATCCTTGCCCTGACACAGGAATCCACTATTTACAGACTACGAAAGCTTCATGTAACTAAAACACCCTCAATGATATAGGCTATAGCACTCATAACAACAAACATTACTACGCCATGTCCACCCCATTAACCTTTACCTTTCTTATCCTACTTACCCATTTCACAGGAAGTCAGCTCTACTTATGCTGCCATACCGGGCCATGACATTCACCTTTACCTGACTAATCCTACTTACACATGCCACAGCATTCCAACCCTGTTAACCCTCATCATAGCTGCCTACCCTGTTCTCCTTTCCCATCCAATGTATATGCATCTTAGCCTTTCATATATTTGCAACAATAAAAAAAAAATGATGAAAAACTTGAGGTACTATAAAATACCACATCCGCAAAAATCAAACACGTCAAATGCTCGATTTCGATATTGTGAAATTTCATCAGTAACAATTTCATCGTTAAGTCCGGTAAAAGATTATAGATTACAGTTATGAATTAATTACGTGGAGCTGCATTTTAAGCACTTCAGTGATATCATGGTCCTGTTAATATATGGACATATTTTAACTTTAAGCAGATTAGACTAAGAGCAGTGGCATTTAGTGAGCTAAATGAATTCTGAGTGCGTGTGAGTTTCCTCCTGCGCCGCCTGCATGGTGCTGTGAATAATAACGACGCTGGGGCAGGCAGACGAGCGCGGCTCTCCATTGGCTCCCCCGCAGACCCTGCCAGTGCCAGCAGAAAGGGGAGGGGCCTGCGGGACTCCAGCATGCTGCTGCGCTGGCAGCCGTAGGCTGAGTGCTGAGTGCTGAATGCTCAGGACACAGAGCTGATGCCATGCTGACGCACTGCTCTCACACACACACAGACACACACACACACACACACAGACACACACATACCCACATACACACACAGACACACACGCACACGTATACAGATACACACATGCGCACACGCACACAGGTACACACACACACACACAAATGCACATATGTACACACACACGCACACACACAGGTACACAGACACACACAATCTCTCTCACACACACACACACACACACACAGGTGCACAGACACACACAAGAACATGCAGGTACATAGACACACGCACGCACGCACGCACACACACACACACACACAGGCAAACAGACACACAGTGCAAAATATATCGAGGATCAAAATAGACAGTACAGCATTGCAATTCACAAATCAATTGGTGATATTTCCATTCATACATTTCCTCGTTTAATTAATTTACCGGCTGAGCTGCTACTGCAGAAGTAGACGCACTCCCTTGCTCCAGCAGCCTGATGCCATTAGTCCAATTTGCTTTTTCCTTGAAGCACTTTGAGATGCAGCAATAGCTAATTTTAAGAAATAAAGCACTGGAAATGGCTGAAATGAAATTCTGGCCACCGAATGAGACGCAATAATTCATGCACCAGCGGGTAAGGAACGCAACCCGTAAGCTATGCAGTTCCGCCACTCTCCTTTCCTACCTACTGCAGGCTCAGATTGACAGTTAACTCATCCTCCTGCATTAGTATATCAGGTGAAGCAACATGATCGTGTCAGTCAGACAGATCTGAAATACACTGACACACTGTCACTCTGTGTGATCTCGGTTTTAAATATGAGCAAAGATAACAGGGTAATTAAAATGACTTCATGGAGGGTGTACGCAGTCGGTCCATAAAAAAAAGTTAAAGAAAGTGGAAAGATCTTAACAGTCTGATTTTAAAAAATCTGCTCGGTAAAATAACATGGTTAGATTAATGGTACCCGGCTCCTCCCTCTCCTGCTTCAAACCACCTCCCCTATCCTCATACTGAACACCAGCATTCCAGTTCTGGGTCTTAGCATCAGATTTTACTGGAGCCACCGGTTTCAGTTAGCGTGAGGCTAACGCGTCGCTCACAGAACACACGATTAAGGGAAACAGCAGCTTCAGGACCGCGGCCCGCTCCGGCCCGCTTTCTGCGACTTCAGGACGGTCGCGTCTGCGATCGGCGAAACGGACGCGGCCGGCGTCCGTCGACCGCGCCTCGTCGTCGCCATCCGACGCGGGGCGGTTTGGGAGCGACGGGCGGCGCGTTAGGGGGAACGGCGGAAAAAAGGCGATCAGTCGCTATTTAACGAGGCCCCGCCCTAGCCTCCAGCCGCAGGACGGCGGGAGCGGGAACGGCGAGCCCGCGCTCCACGGGGCGGGTTCGAGGTGTATACAGAGCCGTGGGCACGCGCGGGAGAGGTCGTTCCGCTCGGGGATCTTAACGGCAGGTAATCGACCTTGGCGAGGCGAGGCGGCGCATTTGCATGGAGGGGGGGGGGGGTGCGTCGGCTCGCTGCAGCGCCGGGCTATTTAAATGGAATTTTCCAAACGAGGCACGGACGCCGACGGTGTACCTCTCTCTCTCTCTCTCTCTCCCCCCCCACCCCCGCCACCCAGCCGCTTAATCCCCGTTTTATCTCCTTTTGCATAAACATGCCACTCTCTCCTCCTCCCCTCCCCCTCTCCTTCTCTCCTCTCCCCTCCTCTCCTCACACGGTACAGAACAGAGGCCTGCCACAGTCCCAGCTGACCGGCGGAACAGAGCCATTTAAGGCCGTGAACCGCGTCCTCTCCAGAGACGGCTCCGTGCCGCAGACCAATGAGAGCGCAGAGGGGGTTGGGGGGGGGGGGTGAAGGACAGAAAAACGCAAGCGAGTATGCAAATGGGCTCCTTTGCATAATACCGGCTACGGCAGGACGCGGATGGCGCGTGTGATGTGCGGCTGAGGCACGGGCCTGGCCTGAAATCTCCTCCTGAGCTCCGGAGAGGGGAAGCAGCGCTGTGTGTGTGTAGCCCAGGCATTCTCCCACTGCTGCCCCTTCTGATATGGAGCGAAAGCCTCCCGTGTAAGCGAGCGCTAATAGCGCGGGGCGAGCGTTTGAGGCTCAGTCTACTGACGCCCAACGGGGACTGTGAAGCGGTGTCCTGCACGGAGCATTCTGGGAAAAGAAGGGTGGGCGACACCTCTGAAGAGGAAATGCGCTCATTTCCATGAACATCTCTTAAGTCCCCTTCTGACGTGCCATCCATTTCAAATGAGAGCTGTCGTCAGGAGGTCAAAAGAAAAAAACCCAGTAGGGCTCCTTCAGGTCAGATTTAGCTTCGATAAACGTTTCAAACGCGGCGACGAGCCATGCCGCTCCACAGCGGCGATTTCCATATTCTCACACTTGAAGGCTTAAGGCTTGACTGTAAGCTTAGGGTTGTAACTAGGCAGCTGTTTCGTAGGTGACTTAGGTGCATTAACTGTCTTAACCACTGCTTGTATTTTTTCCATAGACTGCGTTGTTGCCGTTCTCGTTATGTTAGTGTTAATCAGTTTAACCTTCAGGGTCCAAGTTGAACTATGCGGTTGTTCCCTGCACTTGGACCGGTACTTCTCTCTAGGGGTTTTTGTCATACTTGTTCCTGGTTATAGTTATACACTTTGTTGTACGTCGCCCTGGATAAGAGCGTCTGCCAAATGCCTGTAATGTAAAGGCGTAGAAGCGAGAGGTTAACGCCGCGGGACCGTGGCGGGTCTGCCCCGCGATTGGCTGAGCTCCCCGGAGCAGGGTTGTTAGCATGCGCCGCGATTGGCCGAGCCGCCGAACGCCGACTCAGCCTGGCGCGCCGCCGACACGGCTCTCACACCTGGAGGCCCTCCCCGCCTGCGGAGCCCCTCTGTCTGGGCGGAGGAGATACCGGGGGCCCGGGGCCCGGGGCCCGGAGCCCAGACACCATGCGGTCCTGTCTGCAGGGGAGCTCAGCTCCCCCTCTCTCCAGCTCCTAGTCCAGATTATACCACCGGCTGGAATTAACTGGTTATGCCCAGATTATGCACTTTACAGTCGAGTGTTCCCTGCTCATTTTTTAATCTCATGTCTGTTAAGTGTCTGTACTTTTATGGCTGTGGTGTAAAATGTGGTCTGTGTTGTTTTAACCTTTTGTATGCCTGCCTGCAAAGCTAATTTCCCTCCGGGGACAATAAAAGTATTGACTGATTGATTGATTGATTGATTAAAGGGAGGAGCGATTACCATCCCCCTTTCCCCCCCCTGACCAAATGAACTAAAAGGATAAAGAGCAACACGGGCTGGAAACAGCTGGGCTAATAAAGCGAAGTTTATATGAACCGGATCGCTGAGGCAACGTGTGCCGGTGTGCGTGCGGCAGGGTGACCTCACCCCTGAGGGTGAGCACGCCATGTGTGGCAGCTACCCGGGTAAAAGCGCTACGCTCTCACGCGCACCTGTGATGTCATAATGGGCGGGATAATGCTGCAGGAAAATTCACAGGAGCGCTCTTGAGAACTGTGCGTTGATTGGCCGGGCACTATGGACGGGGGTAGGGGGGGCAGCCAATGGCGTTGCTCAGGTGCGGGGGGGACGGCGGGTTCTCGCGGCAGCCGGGGGGGGGGGGCCTTACCGTGGGTTCTGGGCTGGGTTGCAGACAGCAGGGCGCTCTTCCTCTTCCCTCCATGCAACAGCAGTGAGCTGGAAAGACAGAGCAGAGCACGATCGCTGTAACTGTGTTCGGTACAACCGTCGCTGCGTTGAGCCCAAGCAGTGTAACTGCACCGAGTACAACTGTTAACGCACAGAGCACCATACAAGAGGCCAAAACTGGGCTTCATTCTGGAAGCTCGCTTCCCGGTCTTGTCGAGAGACGTTGCTCAATAGCAACAGTGCGGTTGGCTGCAGTATCGGCGTTTCAGCCGCCCGTTTCAATGTAAGCCAACGGTAACAACACGGTCAGAATATGCAGTCAATCATTTTTTCCCCCACAAGAAAGTGTAGTCGCAATCTTCTTTGTCTAATGTTTCCCCGTGTGCCAATTTGCAAAGTTATTGTGTTATTTGGACGATAATTTTTTATAGAGGAATATTTTGTGGAGGGATCGGGGACAGATTGCGTCGCTGCTAGACACAGGCTTAGCGGACGACCCGAACGCAGCCAGACTTCATGCCCGTATAAGGGTCCCCCCTTTTGTCCCCCAGAATCTGGCTCCGATTTGAACAACACAGCGGGATGAAAACTTCACTTCCGCGGTTTAAAAACACTTTTCACAAGCCCATGGGCTACGGCACAGACATTATAGACTGCAGAAGAAAAGTATCACAGTGTTAACCATCTTCTGTATAGCTGTTACTGTGTTGAGCACAGAAGAGTCACTGTGTGGAGTACAACAGTCACCGCGTTCAGTACAGCAGTGGCTCTGTGTGTCCCGCAGTGGTCCTGACATTGTTCCCAACATAGCCACTTAAACGAAGAACCGCGATTGTAGAAGCTATGAATAAATGCTTTCAGAAATCTCCAAGACCATCTTCATTGGTTCTAATTGTGCCCCTAAGGATTCTGTAAAAACGTGAAATAATGGCATTACAAAGTACAGCTTAAGCCAGAGAGCTTTAATTAGCAATTGATTATCAATTCACCCATTTTGGAAGTGCTCATTAACTGGAGGGACAATATCTTTCACTTTTTGTGCGATCAGGACAAGAACGATTACCACCGAAGAAAATGTGAGCCATTTGCAAGAGGAACACTGCCAATTTGCTCATGTCACTTTCATGCCCGTCTCAAGTAGAGAGAAGAGACTGTAATTAGGAACCAACCATAGAGATTTAGAGATTTATAACCGCACGCTACTTCCCTGCTTGAACAGTATGACGCGAGGCAAGATGGACGCGGTTTTGTGCTCGTCAGCTGTGACAGCAGCAATCGCGCGAGTACTGAAAGAAGCCAGACTTAAGCCCAGAGGTTCTTCCAGCTTCCGCAGGGACAGCGGAGCATAAAATTACAAACCCGGTAATAGAGAGGGGCAGGGCGGTGGGACGTCGTTGGCCCGCTTCCCTAGAGCGAGTCCGGAGCGCAGAGCCGACCGGGGCCGTCGCTGTCAGCGTCGCTCACGCGGCTCGCTTGCCTCCCAGTGGAGTGGGGCAGAGCACAGCGCTCGCCTCAGACTTCTCTCATTTCCGCGTGAGGGCCGAGCGCCGCGCCAGGCGTAGCAAACGGGCAGGGAGCGAGGCTTCAGTCTGAGGCGGTTCTTCTGCCGCGGCCTCCGAGCGCCGAAACGCTCGGGCTCGCGGCGGCGCTCCAGCGCCCCGCTCCCTCCCTGGCGCCGGAAGCGCTTCGCCGGCGGTCCGCAATCGGGGGCCTGGATTGGCTGTCTATCTCTTTGTTATGAGGCATTATTTATACGTACCAAATATTACACTTTGTTTACGATTGTTGAAACAGGTCAGATTTTTAATAAATAAATAAATAAATAAATAAATAAACAAATAAATAAAAATCTGACCCGTTTCAACAATCGTAAACAAAGTGTAATATTTGGTACGTATAAATAATTCCTCATAACAAAGAGATAGACAGCCAGTCACTTTTTCACTCAGTAAAATCAATACCAGTGACTTATCTGTTATTTTATGCAGGGTTCTTAGGTTCGCCCCATGAATATTGATGCGGAATAATAAACACCTCGCCACATTTCTACATTATGTGTTTTTAATTAATGAGCATCTGAATACTGATCCCAAGATCAAGATACCAGCGTCTCTTTTTTTAATTATTTGATCATATCAATAATTTATTAATAAAACTTGATAACAGAAAAGTTATCTGGACCATATGTTGATCATTTTCACTTCTCTCTCTTAGTTTGAATGGCGTCGACTGCCGAGCATAATATATTTTCACAATATTTGTGATAAACAGTGTTCCTAGACAAAATAGCTGCATTTCAAAAATACACGCGTTCCCCTCGGCTGTTTTGTTTTCATAACGACTTAGTTGGAGGTCGACTTGGAGAGCTAGTAAGTTCCTCAGAAATTCCCGGAAAAGCCTCCCTGGCAGGACAAAGAGAGCACAGCAGACCGCAGAGACATCTGGAAAATCACCAGTCAAGCAGGCACCGCAAACGTGAAACGGACAAAAACAGGACTGCACACACACACAGTTATGGGGTTTGTTCAATGGTGGATCAGGTCAGGTTACTTTATTTGTACCCGTAGGTAGATTTGGTTAAAAAAAAAAACCCTTTAAAACATGTATAAAACACCAATGTTACATTATCAATGTTACATCAATGTTACATCAATTCCACCATAGGTCATAAGGTTAAAAAAGGCAGGATCAAAGAGGTGATCACCAGTTTTAACCACTCTGGGAGCATGTGGATGCCACACAAAGGCACTTTCCTCATTCTTTGATATTGATCTTCCTGTGTCAGCATAACCTCACGCATGTTAGGAAGATGGAAATCTCAGACGTGGCCTTAAATGTCTAAAACCACCGTGGCAGAAGTTTGCAGTTCCGCCCAATTGCACCACGTGCCTCCAGCACCTCTTACTCTTTCTGCCCCACGGCGTTCATCCATCTGATAGATTCCAATGTTCCAAAAATAATTGCGCCAAGAACAGGTGGTTCCATTTTTTTTGAAAAGCAGTCCACAAGCTCCTTCTATCCACACGCTGACTTCATTTCCGAAACTCACAAAACGAGCGATAAAAAGTCTCCATTTACAGTCCCGGCGAAGCCCCGTTGCTTCCGTGCGCCCATCTGAATCCAGGCTCCACGCTAACGACGTGAAGCATTTAAAAGCGCGACGCCTCAAACGTCCCCTCGCCTCTTTCGCACGAACAGAGGACGTAAACGACAACAGGATTTTGTCGGCAAGAAAGAGTTTTTGTTAATGAAAGTCTGGGGAGGAGGAGGGGGCCAGGGCTGGCAGAGAGCAGGAGCAGAGAGGAGGAGCACAGAGGAGGCCTCGCGCCTCCCCAGCTCCAGCTGCTCCTCCTCCTTTCCGCGGTGTCGGGTTCTCAAAGGCCGCGGCCGGATAGCGCCGCGCGTCGACGCTCCGGTGCCCGCGGGCCCCCGGCTCGTGTTGGCCCCTCGGGAACGTGGCGGGCCGGCTGCAGCGGTCTGGAAGCCGCGGGGGGAGGAGGGAGACGGGGCGGGGCGGGGCGTCTCCGGCGGCGCCGGGGTCAGGTGCGGCAGGGCGAGACGCGGCCCGGCTGCGCTAGCTCTCGGGTTTCTCCGCTAGCCGCTCCGCTGGGGGACTTTCTGACCTTGACCGCGTTTCTATTTCTGACAGAGGAAACGGCGCGTCCGCGACCTCGACGTCCGCGCAAGGGCGTCGGAATCCGTCTGCCTCCGGACACCGCGCCCCGTATCCACCGGCCTATCAAATAATCGGGTTACGGGACACCGCGACAGAATTAGAAGCAGAGACAGAGAGGGGGAGGGGAAAGGACACCAATCAATACAGCGCTAGAGCTGAACCATTAAGCAGGGAAGACACAAGAGAAACGAATGCTATAGGCCAGAGGAACAATGGACAACCTCATACAGTTCCAGCCAAAGACTTCAACCATGTGAGCGGTCAACTCCATTTATGTTACCACTGAAGATGACAAAGAATTAAGCTCTGGCCCGAGTGAGTCACAGGTACTGGAAATGACAATTCCAACTGTTGCAGTGCAACATCCAAAGTGATACTGACTCCGTTTCAATGAGGTTCTTGCACGTCTCTCGATTACAGAGCTTCCGACGGCCCCGGAGTCGCCTCCATTTCGCCGAAAGGGTCTCGGGGAAAAAGGCAGGACCGAGATGAATCGGGTAGACGTGCGCAATGAATCATGCGTTCAGTCTGGGGCGCCGCGTTACTTTTTCAGACTCTCTCCTTGAAAAACGTCCAAGCGCAGTAATTCTTCGAGATCCTTCCCGGCTCATCCGTCACTCCTCGATCGTCTCCGCACATGTTCCCGTTGAGTTTTTTGTTCTTCTCTCCGAGTCCCTTCGCTTTGCTCGCTAATAACAGCGCGTTCGCTCCAGAGCGGGGAGGCACAGAGGAACGCCAGCACACACTGTGAGCAGCGTCCTAATTGATAATCGGTTTTACCCGAGCTCTCTGCTTTTTCCTAGTTCGGTAATGAATCCTTAAGCTTGTGCGGTTGTTGTTTTTATTTTTCTCTCCAGATTCTTTGTTTCGGGCTTCGCTGCCTTTCTGTCAACGGAAATCCTCTTGAAAATAAGACGGCCTTGCAATGTGTCACCTCGCCTTTTTAAGGGGATTTGCTACAGAGAAACAGGCGTCAGGTACGGAGATAATCAGCAGACAGAACTTTGGCAGGCTGGGCAGGAGCGGTTAAGAGCTTGTGTCAGAGTATAGTCACTGACATCCTCTGCCAAGTGGAGGAACGCTGTCCCTGCATCAACAGGCAAAACCAAGACAGCTCAAAACAATACATGGGGTGCTTTTTAAAAAGAAATTTATACAAAAAATGGATCTAGTACAATCACAGCAAAGATGACGCCTTTGGCAACTGAAAATATTCAAAGGTCACATTACGAATGCATATTCTAAACAAACAACTGTCACTTTAACAACAAATGCTAAGTGCTCTTTACAACGTTTAGACATTTGAGTCTTGAATTAACTCGGAGACGGCCAGTCCCAGTTTCGTAAATTTGTTCTTGATTTTAAGTCCACTTATTAAGTACTCTGTCTCTCCCAAGAACAAATCTTTCCCCCTCATGTGTGCATACCTCTTCTGAGCTACAGGACCGAGTGGACCCAAACATTATTTCTGGAACTGTTCACTCTTTACCGTCAACATTTAAAAGCAAAGTGTCAAACAGAGGTCCTGCAATAGCTAAATTGAAATGTCAAGCGCTTACTTGCAACTGAAAGCCATAGAAATTAAAAGCCAGGTTCCATGAAAGATGAGTCATGCGGTTGTTACAGTCAATTAAAATGAGTTAGATTTGTAAATACCAGACTCTATGACAGATATCTAATACACACACTACACTGCCCAGAAACCCTTGTTTCTAATGCTCACCTATACGAACCCTTCCGCACAAGTGTTTAATCAGTACATGCCTGCTCCGTTTTGTTCCATGGGGCCTGACCCCCATTACTGCTGTTCTGGGGAGGAACGTCTAAGTGGTGGAATTCAGGAGGTAATGGCAGCACTTGCTATCCCACCCTGTAATCTGAAAGGGCTTATCTTCTGAGAAGGTAAAGACGATTCTGATGTGGCTGAGTGAACAAGGTGGGCTGAACTAATCTCCTCTTCTGAGACTCCATCTCGTTTCTATCTGACCGCCTCCTCGATCCACGTCGAGTGTCTGTCAGGGAAACTCAGGGTCTGAAGCGGAGGTGTGGCTTTTTCTGGTTAACACATGTGCGAATGCCTGTGTATTATCAGCTACATTCATTTTGCCACAGTGAAGTATTCACTCCATTGTTCACCTGCCTTTGGAGCCAAGCTCTACCAGAAGACTGAGCTCCACCAGAAGACTGAGCTCTACCAGGAGTCTGAGCTCCACCAGAAGACTGAGCTCCACCAGGAGACTGAGCTCCACCAGGAGACTGAGCTCTACCAGGAGTCTGAGCCCTACCAGGAGTCTGAGCTCTACCAGGAGTCTGAGCTCCACCAGGAGTCTGAGCTCTACCAGGAGTCTGAGCTCCACCAGGAGTCTGAGCTCCACCAGGAGGTCTGAGCCCTACCAGAAGCCTGAGCTCCACCAGAAGACTGAGCTCCACCAGAAGCCTGAGCTCCACCAGGAGTCTGAGCTCCACCAGGAGTCTGAGCTCTACCAGAAGACTGAGCTCCACCAGGAGTCTGAGCTCCACCAGGAGTCTGAGCTCCACCAGGAGTCTGAGCTCCACCAGGAGTCTGAGCTCCACCAGGAGTCTGAGCTCTACCAGGAGTCTGAGCCCTACTAGGAGTCTGAGCTCCACCAGGAGTCTGAGCTCTACCAGGAGTCTGAGCTCCACCAGTAGTCTGAGCTCCACCAGGAGTCTGAGCTCCACCAGGAGTCTGAGCTCCACCAGGAGTCTGAGCCCTACTAGGAGTCTGAGCTATAACAGGAGCCCAAGCTCTGGGTTGCATCTAAGGACAAGGCTCCTGCACAGTTGGTTTCAAAGCGGCGCACCGCCATTTTAATCCAGCGTGAGATCTGTGACAATGTCAGATTGCATTACGCTCGTCAGCACTGTTCATACGCACCCTTTGAGCAACCGAGCGGAACAAAAGAACGAACGCACAGTTCTACCGGCAGACTGAGGAAGCTGTTGAAAGTAGCGCAAACAGAGCTAGCGCACAAATCACAGGAGCGAGACTTTGCTTTTGTAGAAGCAGGCTAAAAGGAAGGAGCAGTAAAGTGCACCTTGACACAGCTGGGCATGCTCCATTTACTTAAGCAAACTCCCCCACATTTAAACATGCTAAACGTTCAGTGTAGTGGAAGAAAAGCAGAAGAATGAAACGACCTCCCGTTAAATCTGCTCTGGTGTAAACCTGACATTCTGCATAAATTTATATGGTGGTGACTTAATGGCACTAAACCTTTTTTTTTTTTTTTTTTTGCTCTGATGTGTGATTTGCTTCAACCCCCACAGCTGTTCTTTGATAGAGCAAAGCCGAAGGACAGGATATCCTGCAGAAAGGGCTTCTCCTTCATTCAGCTAGCTGTCTGAACAGTCCGCGGGAATGAAACGGTCAGGAAAATAAACATGGACGGCACACGTTTGGCACCGGCGCTCCTCCTTTCTAATGGCAACCGTTTCAGTCAGGAGCAACGCTCGCGATGCGTGGGAAACGCTGGCAGGCTGCAGGTTAAACGTGGTCGCGGTAAAACTCTGCGTCACGGCTGTGTCTGCAAGTGCAAAAACAGCCCAGTTCGAACATGAACAACCCCCCCGCGACGCGTGCGCAAGCCTCCACATTGGCCGGCCTCCACAGAGAAAACGGGTAGCAAAGAGGGCCAATTATTCAGCCATCAAAACAGGCCATTTAAGGAGCGACCGAATTTCCTCTCAGGTAGTGCCTCAGTCCCAAAGCACGTGCCAGCCATCAAAATGAACGGCAGTCCTTTTTGGAGGGAAGAGCGCAAGGTCCGTACGCCAAGAAGCACCTGCGCTCAAATTTTTTTTAAAAGGCCAAACGCAGAATTTCTTCCCTTGACACTGTTTGGCCTTCGCTCTCTTTGAGCGGAGAACCAGCCGACCAGCTCAAGAGCTCTGAATGAGTTTTTGGCCTCTCTGACTTCACAGCGGTGGAAAGCGCTCGCGTGTTACGGCTGGAATCTGGAGCCGCTCAGGCGAACGAGCGGCTGGGCAGGGTGAAGGCCTTTAATCTCTCAGCCGGTGTGCTGCAGCGCTCCATTCCGATTCCCGTCAGGGGGGCGAGACCTGAGGAGGAGATGGACCCGACGTCCGCTCTCCTCCGAATGCCTGCTCTCCTCCTTTAGGTTGGTTGGTCGCTCGCGCCCGCTGCATCGGGTGCTGGGAGCCCAGCCTCATGCAGGGGAGACAGGGGGGGAGGCTGCCGGGCTGCGTGTCCGGCAGACCCGTGCGTTCTCCGTACGCGGTCGTGCGTTCTACGGTCCGGAATGGAGTCTGGACCGCCCCGGCGCTAACCGTGACTCACAAAGAGCGGCGCAGACGGACGGTCGCGGTCAGCACGGCACGCGCGCTGCCTCGCTCCTCAAGAGGGATGCGCACATTTTGAGGACGTGTCAGTTAGCATGCGCCCCGCCCCCCCCCCCCCCCCCCCAAACCAACAAGGAATGCTGAAGTGACCGGGAATTCCAGATGGGCAGAAAAAAGACAAGAGAAACAAATATGGCGGATGAAAAGACACTCTGAAACACGCATGTACAACAGCTTATTGTGAATGGGCCTTGGAGATGTTCACAGGACAAAGCACCTAGAGCCCAACCACCTAACCCCACACCCCCCCCACAATACCCTTCCACTGCATCACGGCGAACTGAGGACCGCCGGCAAGTTCCCCGCGACTCCGGCAACGCGCACACCGGTTCACAGTTTCACTGTCGCTTTTTTCCCCCTTCGGTAGCCTTGAGGCAGGGACCCGGTGTGTCATCATCATGCCGTATCCACAAAAGGCCGTTAGGAACAGACCCAACCGGCACACTGAGACTGCAGTCTAACTGCTTTTTTTTTTGCGTGCGGCGTGTGACGAGCGTGTGACGGAGGAGCTTGCTCCTGCGACCGGCGGCTCAGACGCTTCGGCTGACGAGGCGGTGAGAGAGGCGAGGCTCGGGACGTGCACAACCCGGGCCCGCGAGAAAGCCGCTCAGCCTCCGCCATTTTAACCCCACGTTAACGGGCACTCAAAGCCCCCGGCTCTTTCACGCCGCTGAGCGCGGGCGGCAGACGCGCCCAACAGCACCCGCCTCTCGCATCCGGAAATTTGGGGGTCGCGCCGACGCGTCTCCCTGAGCCCGGCGACCGGAGCGCGGCGTGAGGGTCGGGCGTTTTCGTCGGCGGGGACGAGATGGGCGCGGTCGCCCGTGATACGAGCCGCCGTTGTCCTCGTCCCTTTTGAGAAGGTCGTGGGGACAGATGGAGCCTGCAGGGCCCCGCTCAGGGCAGGGCGAGCGAGACGGATGCTGCAGCTGCGCGAATAGCTTGGGCTCTGTTGCCCCCTTCAGACAGCCTCTGTCAGCATCGCCAACAACCGCACAAACTGAGAGAGCGAGAGAGAGAGAGAGTGGGGGGGAAGAGAGAGAGAGAGTGGGGGGGAAGAGAGAGCGAGCGAGAGCGGGGGGGAAGAGAGAGAGAGAGAGAGAGCAGAGGGAAAGAGAGAGAGCGAGAGAGAGCGGAGGGAAAAGACAGAGAGAGAGAGTGGAGGGAAAGACAGAGAGAGAGAGTGGGGGGGAAGAGAGAGAGATCGGGGAGGAAGAGAGAGAGAGCGGAGGGAAAGACAGAGAGAGAGTGGGGGGGAAGAGAGAGAGAGCGAGAGAGAGAGCGGGGGGAAGAGAGAGAGAGACAATTTAATTCTTGTCTGTATTTATATGGCACAAATATGGCAGTATGCTGTTTATGTCATATGTGTGTATATTAGTTTACAGGTTGTATTGATGACTTTTATTTTACTATTAGTATTTTTTGCTTTGGCAACACTGCACCAATAAAGCACCCCGAAATTGAATTGAGAGAGAGACAGGGACAGAGTAGGGGGAGAGAAAGAGAGAGAGAGGGGGAGAGAGAGGGGGGGAGAGAGAATGTACTGGAGATCGAACTAGCAATAGTATACGGACGAGCAGCCCATCACAGTAACACTAGTGAATATGCAGCTTGACACAAACCACGCCTTTAAAAATCCACAAATCTGAACTGATGAAACATACCCCGATGCATAAAATGACACTCGATCTCAGCTAGAAACATCAGGCACTCAAGACGAACAGGGCGCCACCCCTGAGCCGGACTTCATCCTTTATTCTCTGGCACACAGACGGCACCCGCAGGGGATCTCCGGCCACCGAGCAGACCTCTGTCACCGGAGACGAGCCGCGGTCGAGAAAAACCGCCCTCGCGGTGCCAGCGGTGAGCCGGGTAGCGCTGTACTGACCAAACGCTGACCGGGGCGCGGCACAGGGTCGGTGGGGGACACGCCTCCCAAGGGCCCCGTCCCCACCGCTCGCTTCAGCGCTACGCAGACGAGAGCAGACGGAACCGCGTGCGCCGCCAACTCTCCTCCCTGCCCCCGTAGCCGCTACCGCTAAACAAACTGTCGCGCGCAGATAAACAGATTGCCTATCGGTCCTCTCTGTTTTCCTTTTCTCCTTATCTTCACGCTCGTGGCACATGCCGGATGATAAAGGTTCAGCGCCGCTCTCTCTCCGAGGCCGCGTTCTGACCGCGGATACCGAGAAGGGCCCGGGGGTTTCTCTTCCTGCGCCTGCTTCCTGTGAAGCGGACCCTTTTAGGTGACCCCGAAATGTAGTGGCGGAGGCCGACGGCACGTGGTTGCAGTTTGCGTGGGTGCTGCGGAATGGCACGGGCAGTAAGGAGACGCTGTCGGCTAGCCCGTGCAGGCGTCACAGGCTAAGTGTGCAGAGCAGCATTGGGACTGCCCCCACCAGGCTGCAGTCAGCCCCAGGAGGGGGGGGGGGGGGGGGTGGGGTGGGGTGTTTCACAAAGAAAAAAAATCTGGTTCTACTCAAGTGATTTTGTTTGAGTTAACATGACCAGCCATGGTAGCATGTTTAGCTTCACGGAGACAGTTTGCGATTAGCGCTGCCGAAGGTGTTGCTGCGCTAATTTACATCCCTTTACAAGCTAAGTCTTTTACGTTGCCATGGCAATTCTTTTCCTCCTCCATGGGCTGAAGACAAGACACTGTATTGATTCAAAGGAAACGGATACCTTTGCTTAGCCTGCAATTTCACATAGCACGCAGTCTCACATATGACAAACAGAAGTGTGTGTCACATTTATATCAATTTAAGATGCATTTAAAAATGATTTTACATTAACTTATGACTTCATCAGTTAATTAAATCATTGAATTACGTAATTACAATTGATTTCATGTAATTCAATTACATTTAACAAAATTACAAATAAACATATTCCTGGAAAGAATTCGAGGAAGGTCTTTTCGTGGTGCCAGTCGGTCTCCAGGTTGCCCTGTTAAAGAGAGGCTGGTCAGGCAGAGGGACGTGGACGTTTTTCCTGTGGCTTGTTTTCAGAAAGCAGGAAAAGGAGACTCGAGGTCTGGAAGCTACGCTGTAAACGTTCGGCCTCTGTAAAGGAGCGCAGCTGAAGGAGCGCGGCTGCAGCATGAAAACAGCCGAGTCACAGCAGCCGGGACTCGCCGGGGGGGGGGGGGGGGGGGGGGCGCGCTGCAGTGACTCAGGTCTCTGTGTGAGGAGGAGACCGGCCAGCGTGACGCGCTGCACGCAGCTAGCCAAGTGTGATGCTGGGTTAGCGTCCCCCGCTTTACCCCAGACTGCTAGGGCTGTGAGTCAGCCTTCTCAGCGGAGAACACCACACCGCCTTCCAAGCGTACGTGCACACGTGCACACACACGCACACACACATGCAAATACACACATATACACAGGCACATACTGTATACATATACAACCACACACACACACACACACATGCAAATACACACATATACACAGGCACATACTGTATGCATATACAACCACACACACACACACACACACACATATACATACACACATGCAAATACACACATATACACAGGCACATACTGTATGCATATACAACCACACACACACACACACACACACATATACATACACACATGCAAATACACACATATACACAGGCACATACTGTATGCATATACAACCACACACACACACACACACACACACAAATACACACATATACACAGGCACATACTGTATACATATACAACCACACACACACACACACACACACACACACAAATACACACATATACACAGGCACATACTGTATACATATACAACCACACACACACACACACACACACACACACATATACATACACACATGCAAATACACACATATACACAGGCACATACTGTATGCATATACAACCACACACACACACACACACACACACAAATACACACATATACACAGGCACATACTGTATACATATACAACCACACACACACACACACACACACACACACAAATACACACATATACACAGGCACATACTGTATACATATACAACCACACAACCACACACACACACACACACACAAATATATACAGGCACAAATGCATGCACAATCTCTCTCTCACACACACACACACATACACAGGCACGCATACATGCACAATCACGCACAACCACACACCCAACCACACACACAAAAGCAAGCATTCTGTAAAGTTCCATATAGCTTGGGCTTAGAAACACTCATCGGCTTTCAAGACTCTCTCTCCTCATCACTGCAGAGTGCGCGCAGACTGCCGTTTGATTGGCAGGAGAAGCCAAGCGGACCGGGACTTCACACTGCTTCCACTGGAAGACCACTCCCCCCACCCCACCCCCTTGCTGCATCATGGAAGTGAGGTGCGGGAGTCCCAGGCTTGCAACTTCCTTTACGCTCTGATGGAGCATCAGATCTGACAAACGAAACCTGAAGTGCACCATGTCTCTACAGTCACCTTCATACAGACAGGGCAATGAAATTAAGAGTGCACCTTAATGGAATACATTCTGATTTAGAGGGCAATGACATCACCTTTACTTTTCAATATAAACATGGTCAGCAACCACGGCACAGTCAGTAACAACAGTAAGGGGAATACATTTTTTGAAATAACCGCTGTGAAATAATCACTTCTGGTGAATTATAAGGGGAAATTAATACTGATTACTGATCAGTAAGGCTAGGTTTTCGTCACCGTAAATATCGGCTGATGTTGCGGAGCAGTCACGGCAAATACTCCGAAAACTGAAAAAAATAAAATAAATCACCAACATTAAAAAAAATATATATATATATATATTACTTTATTAAATTGATGAATAGATCTCATGCGCAGTAGTGGGAAACCATTTAAATGATACGCAAACTTGTAGCAACAGCAAGAAATGCTTGAAGTTTCAAAAACAAAACCAACAAGCGGCGTGCTTTCTTGCCTTCAAGTTAACGAAACGTCGTTATAAATGGAGCGCGCTCAAATTGCACTGCTGATAAAAGGCGGGCAGGCAGCCGTGCGTCCATTTTTACTTCTTTAAAGTTTGTTTTGGTACAATGTGGTGCACACTGTGAGGTTCGAGTCTTTGATGAGCGCCTGTTGTCACTCGTATTGCCGCAACGGGATCGACGCCGTTGACAGGGGCCGTCAAACACCAGATTGCAACAGCTGACAAGCACGAGAATCTTGATCGCTGAACATTCCAGAATCAGTCGCGCTTTGTTTGCTAAAATGTATAGGCCTAGAATATCCAAATGACACCGTAGGCTACGTTAAGGTTGACAGTTGCTGTCTAAAACTGCCAAAAACTCATGGAAAGCACTATAAAACGGAGGAAATTGTGGAAACAGCTAAAGAAAATGTGTAGTCCGCTGTAACTTCCACGACAAACACCCAGCCAGACCAGAGTATTCAATCACATTATGAAATCCCCATCTTTATTCTATGAAATTATTTTTCTCATCATCATACTATATTATCGGTGCCATTATTTTGGCCTGTTTTGTAATATTATCCCCCCGGTAAATTACACCCTTGGTTCTTGTGCATAGGACCGTTCCATGACCTTTGCAAACTGTGCGCGTTTGTGTGTGTATGTGACATCTGCTCTTCGGGGCGAGGGGGGGCGGGGCGGCGGAGGGGGGGGGGGGAAGCGATGGCGGTGCGGGCAGCGCTCCCCTGCCAAGGGTGTGGAGACGAGGACAAGGGGGACAGAGCGCTCTCTCCCGGCAGGCGCGGCGTCCTCCCGGATTATAGTCGTGGATTATTAATGGAGGCCGCGGTTGATAGGGGCCCTGCCTCCTCCTCAGCCGCCTCCCGCCCCTGCGGTGAGGAAGCATGGCCGTCTGCCCGGGGCCAGGGGTCTCCCAGGGTGCCCCTGCGCGGGGGGGGGCGGGGGGGGGCGCAATTACCTGTGGGGCGGAGGTCATTACTGCGCAAAGCGCCCCCGTTCACAGGGAGCCACTGCGTCAGGGAGCTATGAGAATTAATCCGCCACTCTACCGCACTCCCGCCCCCGTCCCCCGCCCCGATAGCCAAAACACTTGTCCCTGTCGACAGTTGGGCACCGTCTGTGACACTCAGGCAATGAAACGACCTGTTGACGCCGAGAGGATGAGACGCTTCGACCGCTTCTCTCGAAAAGTCACGGGAGGAAAACAAAAAAAACGAATTCCCCTCTCCACCGTCTCATTGCTGTTTGTTTCTCTCCGGTTACAGCAGAGCGGTTTTAATTGGCTGCTTTACATACCGAATCCCTTCCTCTAAACGTCCCTGCTCTCACTCCCGATGCGAAGGGGGAGGGAACTGGGCCCGTTTAACCGAGCAGACGTACAGAACAACCTGAGCAAACATTAGGACTTCGTCTTTTCCCAGTGATGCGAAATACAAACCCCTTACTTCTGACAGTTAACATACAGTTAACATCCAGCAAGACAGCCCCCTAGAAATGCGTTCAGATTTACACGTTTGGCAAACGCGAGGCAGGGGAGAATTATAAACGAGGAGGCAGACCACTGCATGACTGCGTTATGAATTTTTGACAGCCTTATGGCACTTTTACTGTGCGCGCGCATGTAATATATCATCAGAGCTTCCACTGTGGCTAAGTGAATTCAGATGGCCAGACGTGTTACCGTCAATTACCACCAATTACCATCAGGACGGAAAGACAAAAGGGCTCTTACTTTCAGGATGCTTTCACAGCTCTATATAAATCCTTTAGTGAAAAACAGCCTACATGCTGCTCACCGAAATGACTCCTGTACTGATCCACACTCATCCCCCACGATTCCCCCGACTCCCTGAGGGGGGGAGAATGAGAAACACATGGGGGAGTGTTTCTATGTGCAGTTGTGGCTGGATTCAAAATGGAACCACTGGAACAATCTCAGGACCTACCTGCACAGTACCTAAAGTTGTGCCGTCCAGCTAACAAAAGTCTGTAGTCACCTGAGTGTGTAGGTCGAATGGATGGACAATGACAGAGTAGGATTTTTTCAGTGGACTTCACAAAATCTGGTGTGAACCTTTAGTAGGGAAGATGTGAAGGGGCTCAAACCGTTCCGCTAGCTTAGCTACACGTGCGGCAGCTTGTCTTAATTAGCGCAGGTGGTGAGACCAGCCACTGCGCCGTCCTGAAGCCGTCCCCCTCTCTCCCCGTCCGGACTTTTTGGTCACGCAAACCGACCCGACGAACGAGCGACGTCTTCGGTGGCCGCGCGTCGGAGCGCCCGGGGCTGGAAACGAAAAACCGCTCGGCCATTTCCGTGCGCTTTCACTTCCTGCCAGAGCAAAGTATTCTCCACACGAAGAAACACCGCCGCTGCTTCTGTGGATCTGACCGCAGGAGGTGAGAAGTTCGGGGCCCACAGCACTGCTTCTAAACGCATCGTACGGAACATTCCTGAGTCCCGGTACTCTTTGACACCGAGTCATAGCCTTTTTTACTCCTAGACTGGTCCCGCAGTTCCAGGTCATCACACCCGGAACAGTACGACATACCGAATGCCTTACGAATGACTTAAGAGCACATCGCCTAGCAACCACGCCACAAGCATGGGTCTTCTTCCAGATACTGCCCGGATACAAGCGTACACCACGCGATGAATTACTACTCGTAACACAAAGCAGGTCTGCAAAGCCGTGGTTAAGAGGGTTGGGAAAACATGCTTGAGGGCCAATGGCGGCGTAGGCTAGTCCCCGAGGCTAAGGCTGGGTCAACCCTCCAGACCACTTCAACTCTGGTCTCGGCAGAGGACAGAGGAACAGCACTTGGACATCAGCGATGAGAACCCGCCGGAAGAACTCTTGATCTGATTGTGTCTTACACTTATCCGAAGCGGTGACATCACGTCCCTCCTTTAACGTGCAATTTAGCTCCCAGTGCTTCCTTCAAGTCTCATTAACGGTAAAGCTGTTTACACTTTTCTGCAGCTTCACAAATATTCAACTTTGTTTTTCCATCCCCAGATAATGTTTAGCTGGGATTTACTCCGGCGTCGGCGACTGTCTTGCTTGTTTACAAGAACGTGGGAGGACGACAAAGTTAAATACAAAACAAAAACATTATGAGGAAATTGAAAAAGTTCTACACTCTGAGAGGAAGCGGGGGGTAAAAATCTTGCCTCCCGTGCGCCAACAGGGAAATTTTGCAGGGTTTAAAAATGAGGGAAAAAAAAAGAATTATTCCGCTGAAGTCAATCTCGTCTTCTACGCCACCCCCGCTGTTGCCACAGAACCTGTTCCCGTCTACTACATCACCCAGCCCGGAGCAAGTTCTGTCTGCTTCCTCACAGAAGTGAAATATTCTGCGACATACAGTAAAAACACGGACAACATATTTCACAGCAATGTAGTTGTGGTTGTATGTTTATCCATTTATTGCAAAAGTGCTGACATATACTTTCTGATTCTGATAATATATTTCATTTCCATATATTGGCAGTATTTTCCATTTCTCGTAAGCGGTTGCTTGGTGATTTATTTATTTATTTATTTTACCTAAAAGGGAGAGAGAGTCCATTCAGCGTCCTGAAACACGATAAGCTGACCCGTGAACCGTACGCTGTGCCGTTCAGCCGGCCGTAGCTGCCACGGAAACAGCGGCGCGAGATACGCGTCTGTTCGTAATTACCCACCCGAGCGCCGCGGTGCCAAAGTGCGCGCGTGCGCGACAGACTAGCCGCGTCCTTCGTCTGCATCAAACGATAAGGCCCGTTAGAGGCTCAGCCGTCGCCCAGGTGAAAGGAGACAAAGGCGCGGCTGTCTGAGAGCGCGGCGGATTCAAAGAGGTGCGCGCCGCGGACCGACTCGGAGCCGATTATCGGAGCGATCTGCCCGTTACATCTTTCCGCGGCGGGCCACGGACGGGCCTTCGCCGATCGAGCCTAATTGGCTCCCGCGTCATTCCCGAGCAAATCGAGTTTAAACGAGAGACTTCTGACGGAGCTCTATTAGAAAGACTGAGATGTCGAAGGCTAACGACGCTCGCTCCGGTGACAGACAAGATAAGGCCGCACCCCCTCACATCTGCTCAGCCTACGCTAGCCCCTCGGCCGCTGGCTAAAGCCACGCGAGAACGATGAAATTTAATGACCTAAACAGAAGGGAGGGACACGAGCTGACATTGCTATTATTTACCTCGTAATGGCGCTGGCCCATGGCACCATCTGTGAAACCAGAGACGGGAACCTTTCTCCAAAAATACCACTTAATTCTTCAAAAATCCTGAACCAGCAAGTACACTGATGCGTCTCCAACTCTCACACCGCCACATGCCTGCACTTAACAGGCTCAGGTTAACTCAACACGGAATCAGATTCAGGAGTTCATACACAACACAGGCACAATCACATCGCTTACAAATTGAATGGTTTCCTATGAGCGGCTACTGGTTTTATAAATTACCTTGAATTGAGGATCCTATATACAGCCATTCCACACTTAACATTCATCTAATACGTAAAATACCTTTTACCACATCACCCCAGCATTTTCCAATCAGTCCATCAACAGCATAGTAATAAAATTTAAAAACAAGTGAAAAAAAACAAGGCATCACACTATGGTGTCAGTAGTGGGACCGCTGCCTCGACAGAAGGGTCTTTTTCTCAGACGGCCCGTGCTGAGCGTCTGAAGAACAAGCCTGTCCACCGGGTGTGCCGTTGCATACCGTTACATCTCCAAATATTTGGTGACACTCCCAAGACACAATCGCCGGTCACGAAATTCCGGTTTTCCCCGGTGTTTTGCCAACAAAGAGAGAGAGGAGAGAGGAGAGAGAGAGAGAGAGAGACATAGAGAGTTCATTGAACAAACACACATATGCAAATCGTCACCATTCCCTCACCCGGGTTCTGAGGAAAAATAACAAACCACAATAAAGACAAAATAAACCAAATTCAGGGGGGGGGGGGGGATTTGAGGGGGCTGGTCCGCCCCGCAGAACGCAGGGGGGCCGTGCGAGGGGGGAGGCCGCGGTGCGAGCGCTCTCCTTCCCTGGGCTTCCGCAGACCGCGCCACGCCCCAAAGCGCCGCCTTCACAGGCCAAACCCTCCCCAGCGTGCAGCACGTCACCCTCTCCCTCAGAGAGCGGGATTATAAGGTCGCTCTATATTAGAACGAAGGAGAAGCTCGTCTCTGATTAGACGTGCGGTACCGTAAAGTCGGCAACTCGCTGGGGTGGCCTCTCTTGCTGGCCTCGGCACTGCAGCAGAAGCGGGGGGGAGCGGGGGGGCGTGTCTACAGACACCGTCAGGCCCCCCAAACAATTATTCCTGGGGGGGGGGGGCAGAGCGCCTCCGCAATCCCATCAGCCCCTGAGTCACTGCGCGGCATGACAAGTCCAGACCACAGGCCACACAGGGAGGACTGAAACTTCAGAAGCAATCTTAGGCTCTCGGACTGGTGAACGCCACCAGGAGCCCTGTCACGTTTTCAGTGAGGGTGTGTGAGAGTGCAATTGCGAGTGAGTGTGTGTGTGTGTGTGTGTGTGTGTGCACGCGCATGTATGTGTCTGCCCATGATGTGTGGAAACTTGACACCAGCTCTCCTTACTCCAGGGCTAAAATCTAAGGAGAAACATCAAAAGGACCACAGTACAAACACACTTTTGTATACAAAGCTGTCTGTAATCTCAGCCTAAGACAGGCCACCACTTAGGCTTCAGTTCATTTCATACCACCGCCCAAACAAATATGGTCGGCCGTGTACAAAACCTGACTGTTGTTGATGCTTTCGGATGTCCAACCAAGACCATCAAAACAATGCAGCATGTAATTTCAGTGAGATTCATCCCACTCCAGCTCCCCTCTGGGTTCGAGAAGTGCTCAGTCAGAAAGGGACAAGCCATTTTGCCAGTCAGAACTTTGTCAGCTCTTTCTTGCGGGGAATGGGTTGCAGTGAAGAATGCCACTGGCCCCTCTCTCTCTCTCTCTCTCTCTCTCTCTCTTTTTCTCTCTCTCTATCCCTCTCTCTCTCTTTTTCTCTCTCTCTCTCCCTCTCTCTCTCTCAGCAGCAGCGGGGTTTAATGGGCCTTTGCTTCCGGTCGATCTGTGCCCCACCCACTCTCTGCGCAGCCTCCACACCTGTAATTATTCGTCACCGTGGAAGAAACGGATAATTAAACCCCTCGAATGCTACCTACGTGCCCGCCCCTCTCTCTAAGGCCTCCCCCCCCTCCCAATTACGAAACGGAGAGCGGCGGCGCAGAGCTAGCGGAGCTGCGTGTGGGAGAAGTGACTGGCTGCTGGGGGCATTCCCAGGCAAACCAGGGGCCTGAGCAGGCCGTTCACTGCTGCGGCTCCAGTGAGGCCGGGGGGGAAGGACGCAGCTTCACTCTCTCCCGCAAGGCTCCATAAGCCCGAGCCTGAAGGCTGAGGTACGCGGATGGGCGTGTCCAGGCCACCTGTGAGCTGGTCATCTAAGGCTTTAACCCACCCGACGGCAATGAAGAGCGCAGAATGTTACACAAACGTAACCAGTTGTAATGTAGCTACAGTGCTGTTAGAAAGCATTTGCCCCGTCCCGATTTTCTCTGTTGTATTGCATACTTGTCACACTGAATGCTTTCAGATCAGGATAAAAGGTATTATTAGACAAAGGGAAACACAAAACACAAACATTTTTAAAAAATTATTTCATGAAAAAGGTATCAAACTCCCATATCACCTATATGAAAAAGTAATTGCCTCTTTAAACTCAACTGCTTAGCACAAAATTTAGCAGCAATAACTGCAACCACAAGCTTCCTATAATTTACTATCAAGTCATTCAGATCACTATGGAGGAATTTTAGCCCATTCTTCTTGGCAGAACTGCTTTAATTCAAACAAACTGGTATGTTTATTAGGTTCATTAGCATGAACTGCTAATTTCAGGTTCTGCCACAGCACCCCCATTGGGTTCAATAAAGAACCCTAACTAGGCCACTCTAAAAAAAATTATTTTGTTTCTTTTCAGCCATTCACATTTGAACTTGTTTTTGTATTTTGGATCTCTTTTTTTGCTGTATAGCCCAATTAGGCTTCAGCTCACAGACAGATGACCAGACATTCTCCTTAAGAATTGCCTGGTACAGAGCAGAATTCATGGTTGCTTCAATAATGGAAAGTCATCCAGGCGCCCAGGCAGCAGAGCATCCCCACACCGTCACACTACCACAGCCAAGTTTGAGTAAGAACCACGTTCTTACTGTGAAATGCTGTATTTGCTTTACGGCACACATAACGGGACCTGTGTCATCCAAAAAGTTCTACTTTTGACTCTGACATAGGCTCGGGTATCATCCAAGTGCTTTTTTGCAAATATGAGGCGAGCATTGATGTTTTTCTTGGTTAGCAGTGGCTTCCGCCTTGCTACTCTCCCATGAATGCCCTTTTTGTCTCTTTCTTATGATGAACACTGTGCTTAGCTGAGGCTAGAGAGGCTTGCAGTTCCTAGGATGTTCATCTTCGGTCTTCTGTGATTTCCTGGATGAGTTGTCAATGGGAAGATTCACCACTGTTCCAAGTGTTCTCCACTTAAAGATAACAGCTCTTTCACTGGAGTCCCAGGGCCTTGTAACGCTTTCCATATTGTTATATTTTAACTTTCATATTCTCTTCTGGAATTTTATTTGATCGTAGCGTAGTGTGCTTGCAGAGACTACTACACTCGTTTGGCAAGGTTCAGTATGAGAGTGATTTAGATTCAACAGGGCCGGCTGCAATTAAGCCTGGCTGTGCTCAATCATCTGAATATAATTATCAATTAAATTTAGTTAATTGTTTGACTGAGTAACTAAGATGGCAATTACTTATTCACATGGGTGTTTGATAACTTTTTTCATTGAATGTAGTTTTTGTAATGAATGTAGTGTTTACTCAATTTCCCTTTGTTTAATATTACATTTTGTCTAAAGATCTGAAAATTCAGTTTGAAAAATACTTTCTCACAAATACTTTATCAAGGCACTGCAAATATATTAGACTGCACTAATGGATTAGTGCGTACAGCATCAAACAACTTACATGAGAAGTGTGTAATCGATTTAACAGTCTAGATATTTGGAAGCAGGTGAGCAAGTGATGCAATGCTGTCCGTGTTAACCCGCACCCCTAACCAGGAAATGGAACTGCGGGTATCCCTTTGCAAAATGCAAATGATTGGAGCAGGTGCATGATTCTTTACTGTGCAAATGAAACCTCCACACAAATTACCAACTGCCAATCTGTAAAAACTGCAGAGCAATGGTTCTGTCTGTGAAAGCAACAGATGACACGAATGGTATCCTCATCTAGGATTGAATAATATTGTCCTGCCCTCGCAGTTATTATTTAATTATCAAGGCTATAATGTGCACTGCAGAGAGCATTGCACTTGATGTCCCATTAAGCTTATAAGGTGCTAAATTGGTTAGTGGCTTTTATTCTTTCTCCTCGTATTTACAAGGACCGTCCGCAGAGCATCACTCACATTTAAATACAAATAATCAGCCTCATTAATAAATGCGTTTTCCCATCTGTTACAGGTCACTGTCACCTTCCGCAGTGTCACCAGATTTGGAACAAAAGGATCTCAGAAACGGTGCTCGAGTAACAAACGATATCTATCATTGATACCAAACTAGAACCAGGCCCGCCTCTCTAATTATGACTGACGGCTCGTTCTCGTAACGAAATCCAAGCGACCTCGTCAAGATGTGGCCAGTCGTCCAGCCCCGAGCTCCCAGCGACCTCACCGCACAGCGGAGCCGAGCCTGGAATCCACAAGGAAGACCAGGTGACCCGTGTCCGCTGAAAGGAGCCGTCAGGAGGGACGGTGGCGTGAAGACGCGAGGACGTGTGCGGTGGAGACGGCACGGCGGCAGAGGAGGGACAGGGAGGTCCGTTCTGACAGACAGCCATCCCAGCCTCAATCTCCGTGACAACATTTCAGAAGGTGGCCTGACCCTCAGTGTCGGGGTCGGGGTCCATTACATTTCAATTTAGTCCATTCAAGATATTGACTGAAATTCAATGAATGAATTGAAAAATGTTTATAATGTTCTATGGGGATTTTCCAATTCTGAACTGACTGAATTTAAACAGAATTGACCCCAAACCCGCGTTTTTTTTCTCAATAGTCATTAAAATACACTCCAAACTAAAAGAGGATAACTATGGCAACAAATTAACTAATGAAGCTTACATGCAAATACACTTTTGTATAAACATAGTAATATTGCATATAATTAGTGAAAATAATATTTGAATATCACGCCCAACGGTGCACATTTACTGCCCTCTTTTAAAATTTAACTGTCAACAATGAATTGCATTTCAATCCTTGCAGGAGCTAAATGAAGCTTAGTGGGGCTGCCTGACAGAGCTTTTGCAATAATGTTCCAGAAAGTTCTAGGTGGAGAGTAATTACACTAACAGAGGTGATTTTCTTTTTTATCAATCTGCCCCAGACTGCACAGAAAGGCATTCTGGCAGTAAGCCTGTTGTAGCAGGGGGAAGACTGACCATGAATATTTTGGCTGAACGCACATAGCTTTATATAGGCACTACTTTCCTAGCACTCCTGCAAAATATGGCCAAATTCCAAGCTAATGAAATTGCAGTGGGCGTGGCTTCTCACAAAAATGCTAATAATTACATGAAATTTGGTACATATATATATACAGAAGGAAAGCGATTTCTTTGTACAGAACTAACTGGCCAGCTATGCTATGATTCAGCACATGATGTGCAGACAGATATGTATCTGAGTGACAAGGATAGGAACAAAGAGCATGCTTGAGAGTAGAGGGGGAAACAATCCACATTACGTTGATTTCAGTCAGCCTGTCGATGATTTCAGTCACTACATTCACTGTGATTTCTTTGCAACTAGAAGACAACACACTCTGCAATCACCCATGAAAAGCAACACACAATGAAATTACCCAACAGCAAACATAAGGGACCATAATCAAATGGCAATGCACTGTTACAGAAGAACACATGCTAAGTTCAATCTAGTCTACATTTTCATACAATTAATTAAACTTGACCAAATATTAAGCATTAAGAATGAAAAAATAGGATTAATTCATTAATTTTGTTTTATTTATTTGATAGGGACACAGTTGTTCCAGATTAAGTTATCAAGTTACATTTCATTGGATGTCTTTGGGCAGGTAGAAATAAAACAAATATGCAGACAACAGTGCAATGATGACTGCAATCTCAGACATACACAATGGCAGTGCTGACAATAAAAATCCATGACTGAGCTCCCCTTTTGACAGCCAATGACAGTTAACTCAATTTCCCACATCCAATTGTGCGCTCTCAGAATTTCCATAATGACCAATCCCAGCCATCAGATGCTCAAAGGCTAAATAAGCGAACTGCCGGTTACTCAACATTCTTCAACAGCTTCCTAAAAAAAGCAGCGTTAACAAAGTTACGCTCTCGGCGAGGAGCGCACGTGACCAGAACAGAATATCGATAATCCAAAATGGAGGAAAAGATGGGCTCGAGCACTGCAGTAAGGCGTACGGCCCGCATGCAGAGCAGGTTCAATGTCCCCTTTGCCTTTGAGACGTCTGCCCGATGCATTTAGGGTGGCCTCTGAGAGGGGGGGTTCTCTAAGCAGAATGATATCGGGCGGTGGCAAGCGGTGCGATGAGAACAGCCACCAGAGAACATCTCCGACTTGAAACATGCAGCCAGAGACGTCCTCTGGGACCAGGCGCAAGGGGAAACAACGGCAACCGAGGTACGCAGAGGCATTACAAGGACACTGTAATGCACGCGTGACAGCGAAGGAAAGTTGTAGCCCTCGTCTAATTTGATTTGTACACAATGGACGCGAGCTACGCCACTGCTGCGGATCTGTACCGGGCCTAAACGTCGGCATAAAATACAAACGCTTAACTCGGTTAATTTGCTAAAGTTTTTCTATTAGCTTTTTCTCTTTTACTTTTTAATTTTAGTTCTTTAATTAATCATGTGCATTTTCCCATTTACAGGGGCTGCTAAACGGACTGCTGGAAAGAAATGGACGATAAATTATTCCGGTCCAGCGACTGACAATAATTTCTCCTTTCAAAGAGGCTGGCTTATCTGGTGGACTGGATCTCGGTCCACGGGTCAGAAAAAGAGGCGTCGTAAAGTCCTTCCGCACAAAAAGGTCAATTGGCTGTGCTGCCCACAATTAGCTCCCCACGCCCTCCCTTTATTTGCTGATCAAAGCCAGTAAATCTCATAATCCCTGGGAACGGTCGGGCCGTCGGTACACGTAGCCGCTATCGTGACCATCGCCGCTTCACTCCGCGCTCTCGCTCAAAAGGCCTCGCGGCAGCAAAACATCCCGGCCTCGCGAAGCGGCGCTGGCTCCGTTTCCACAGCCAAACAACAATTTCATGGCTGGAGAGTCGCGGAATAATGATATAGCCCCCGAGCGGACACATCGATCAGCGGGCCTTCTCAGAAATGAGACTACGTTTTTTGATGGGTAAGCGCCGGAGGCTTCCGGGGTCCCAAACGCGGCCGATATTATAAATCCACACGCGCCGCACAGCCGGAGAAAGCCCGTCTACCGCGCTGTGGCAACACACGGCCCCAGAAATCCCATTTCAGAGAGCCCCCCCCCCCCAGTCCATTTTTCACCCTGCAGAACGGCGCGAATGCCATACCCAGCTGCTTCGTCTTTTCAGACGATTATGAAAGCGTACGTAACGGAAAATCGTTGACTCCCGGGTATCGCCGGCTTTGGTGACGGGTTCCAGCGAGACTGTCTTTCAAAAATGAAGGGACACCAACGTTATTCTGGTTAGAGACTAATAAGAAGAGCTCCTTTGGAAGTGACGCGTGTAGCGCACGTGCTGCCGCACACGTGCAGTCCCAGGGCCCCCCCCCGGTGAGTGCTGTATAATGTAATGTTAATTAGCTGCAGCTCTACAGGCCAGCATGCCCCCAGGGTTAGACCTGCAGATTGCCAGGGAGGGAAGAACAGACTTGCCGCAGTGAGGGTCAGCAGCAGGGTCATAAGCTGCTGTGAAATCCAGCCCTGTCTGCACTATGTCCGGTACTGCTCGATGTAGAAAGGTGCGGCTTTTCATTTAGGTCCTTTAGCATAAAACAGCAGTGGAGAAACTGGTAGTCTGGATGACCAGGACCACCATTTTCTGTTTTCTGTACCAGTCTGGATGACCAGGAGCACCATTTTCTGTTTTCTGTACCAGTCTGGATGACCAGGACCACCATTTTCTGTTTTCTGTACCAGTCTGGATGACCAGGAGCACCATTTTCTGTTTTCTGTACCAGTCTGGATGACCAGGAGCACCATTTTCTGTTTTCTGTACCAGTCTGGATGACCAGGACCACCATTTTCTGTTTTCTGCACCAGTCTGGATGACCAGGACCACCATTTTCTGTACCAGGCCGGATGCCCAGGACTACCACTATCAGTACCACAACATCAAACTGCGGCCCATCAAAGCCTCCGGGAACTCCCAGGAAATACTTTTTGCCCTTGACCGAACGCGGTTTACAAAGACATCTTTTTGGATCAGATTACTAGTCATTTCTGTTAGGCAATCTTCAGTTGGCTCTCCCTTGATTAGATAAGTAGGTGGGAGTTCCTGACTGCACAAAGCGCTGATTACCATTCTGACATTCCCCTCCTTAACTAGCGTTAGCTCAGGCGTGCCAGCCGCAGCAGTGTGGGCCTGAAGCACAGCCATCTGTCTCGGCATAGCCCGCAAACGTATTACCACGAGCGCGAGGCGAGAGGATCCATATCGCAGAAAAACTTTATTCATTTATATTTTTGAACGCGCCCTTCGCCCAGACTAATAGAAATATCTTAGCCAATGCAAGCTAGATATATGTCCTGGGTGTTTTTGTTATAGCATTGCTATCTCAAATTTTTTGAAACCAAATTAAATTTTACTTGGCTAGTTCTCCAAACCCTTGCTTTTTTTTTAAATCGCATTATCTGCCTAACTTGTTTACAGTATAGGCCTGCCTTGCCAATAAGGTGGAATTGCTCTTGTGATAAGAAACATCTTAGCAGGCTGCCTTGCCATGTAGCCTAGGCTAAATTAAGTTTATGGCAAATCTTGCAAAGAAATGGGCAAATTTTTCATGTACCCCGGGAAAAACCCTAGCTGCCCGCTGAGAACAGGGCAGTTAATTAAATTGCGTTTTTTAATAGAGTTCAGAAAACAAAGGGTGCATCTGTGAGGCAGAAAGTGAGAGCTACGTTTGTGATGTCATTTTCTTGAAAAAGTGAACAGCAGTCTTATTTCTTTTAACTCCTCGCTTTTCCGATGTTAGAAAATTACAAACTGCGCAATTGCTTCTTAATACACTCCCCAGCATGTAAAAAGCTAAAAGGTAATGGCGGTAGCAAGTTTGTAACCTTTCTGTGCAAATGGTACAGGCAAGCACATTTATTTTCCAGTACACCAGTAGGCACCTGAATGACTATAAATTGTGCTGTGGCCTGGGCTAACGGACTTGGCTGCTTGGTAGTCCCACAGGACTGATTTATGATTCATCCTCCCCTGCAAACACAAACTCAAAGGTTCTGTACATGCAAGGGAGCGATCCCCGTTTCAAGTCACCTCTCGAAAAGGAAAGGGTTTTTGAAACGGAACGTAACTCAACTTCAGAGCAGGTACTTTTATTAAATTATCCCAACTGCTGCCAGCTAAGGATCTCAAGTTTCCCAAGAATGTGGCCAGGCCTCTGCAGCATTACTACAAGCCTGGACCCAAGGAGTGTGCATGTATACTGCATGAGACAGTCTTAAGCCGGTCACCCACTGCACGCGTAGCGGCCGCTAACGCACGACGGGCGTACTACGTCCGTAGTTGAAGTACTGTTATTACAACGGCAGCGGGCGACGTCCTCTACACCAGCCGCGAACGCGGCGCGAACGGCGTGCGAAACTTGTGCGACACAAGCGAACTGAAGCGTAGTTTTTCAGTTCTGTTCTATTTTTCGGCTTGCCGCGCAGCATGATGACCTGTTTACAAACAGAAACATGCTCTAAAATGGTAGTTATACATGCTCTGATTTATATTTCATCCTTATATTATTGGGGGTGTGTCCCTAGTTCCCTCTTGCAGCAGTGGAGAACAAGAGAACAAGATAAACACCAGATATTTTATAAGCAGCTAAAAAATACAAGCCTTTTCGTCTTTGTATTGTCCCAGCAGAAAAAAAAAATTAAAACTGGAACCAGGGAAAAAGGCAAATTTAGTTTCTTTATCTTATTTTGCGGAGGGGGCGGAGTAAATTCAAAAATACACCACAGAAAGACGTAGCCTATTGAATGATGTAGAAGTGAATGCACTGAGCAGCGATTTGTTAGCTCGAAGTGTTGGAAGGTAGTTTTTAACCAACCACTGCTCAGCGTATTTGACTTCTCCGATGTCTTCGTTCGCCGTGCTTTCAAAAAATGGCTTGTTAATAAAAATAAGATAATCCACAGAGCTTTAAAAGATCTGATTATTTAGTGGTCTTGCCAATGAAAATGCACCTACTTTATAAGTGAAGTTGTAAGCAAGCCTTTATTGCACTTGTAGGCTACTTCAAAGCTTCCGGTGTTCATGGCGTTGTGGTGTTCACATCCCTTTAAGTTTAAACTGTTATGCTATCTTCTTGATGATTAGCTGATTTTACTAGGCTAAATCTGATCATTTAAATGTTTTGACGTGAATAACAAGACGACACAGGAATTCCCAATGGTTGATTACGGATTATTTATTATTATTATTATTATTATTATATTATTATTATTATGATCATTACATATTCTTCATAAAGTTGGCACGCTTATTAACCAAGCAAATGAATACAGTTTGAGATTGATTATTATGTAGGCTACGTTGCGATTTAAGCATATGGTAATTCTTTAAAGCGTTTACATATTTTTGATTTGATTTGAAGTAAGCAATCTTTTGACCCTATCCAGTTTCATCAGGTTTCGGTAGCTTCAGCATAAACTTTCTAACGTAGGCTATATACATGAGTTAAGAAAATATTCTGTTACTTTGGGGGGCAAGAGCAGGCCTCTCGCTGGTTCACCTGGCGAATCTCATGAAAGGGGTCCAAATGAAATGCACCCTATAGATACAGTGGGCATCCACTTAAGCCATGTCTCCTTAGGTCATCCACTAAGCACAGAGATGCAGAGCAGGTGTTCAGAGCAGGGGACGCCATTGCGTCGGTGGTGTCTTCTGCCCACATATGATGAAGAAGTCGGAAGCAGATCACCAATGTAAATATGAAACTGAATCATCTGGAATCGCTTGGTTTGGGAGTATTCATTGGTCTTTCTGATATACCTCCTATATCTGTCCCTCAATTTCCAAATACTGGAGTGAACCTGAAACCTCCATAAAGGTCTTTGATTGTCAGTCCGTGCCAAAGGAAACAAAATAGAAAGAACTGTGCAACAAATGCAGTCTGGGCAGGAGGTCGGTTGCATTCCTTCCAGTAGATGGTAAGTAATATTCGCTTCTTTCCAAAAAAAAAAAGAAAAACACTGTTGAAGATGACCACACTCCTGCTGTTTCGCAGCCTTACAATATCTCACTTCATTTACCCCAAGTTGTGGTGTTTCTGTTACAAATGCGGTGATTACGCAACTGTTCATTAGGAGAACTGTATCCAGACACACGACGCGGAGCGTCAACCAATCTCCGTGTCTGAAAGTTCAGCCCAGAAATAATCTACTTCAAGCAACTGCTCTGCAGCAAACGATCACGTTGCAGAAAATGTGAAATAAAGTTATCGGCCAAACCGAAAATTTCATCAAGGTGAAAGGCGGGAAAGCTGCAGCCTAGCAATCAAAAGCAAAAGTGACCTTTTGTGACTGCTAACCGAGAGACGGGTCGAACGGGCCCGTGGGAGCCCTTATTCCGGAGAGGAGGCGGGGCTTACCGTGGGTGGACAGCGGGAGGGGCTCACAGGGGCAGGGGTCCGTGTTCCTCTGAGCCGGGCCGCAGCCCCGGTTCCATTCCCGAGCGCTGAGTCCGACGGCTCTCTGCAGGGCTGAACACACACACACAGATCCCGGGTGAGGAGCAGATACACTCCGGGGGCCGGACGGACAGGCCCGAAGGGTACGTGCCGAGGCCCCTCGCTGTAGTGTGCCAAGGTGGGGGGGGGGGGGGGGGGGGGCGGGGGGGGCGGCTGGGGGCCGGACAGGACCGCTGCCAAGGCTGGAGCACAAAGGAACACGGAATAAAGGAAGCAACTGGGGAGAAGGAGTCATCTGTCAAGATCATTTTTGCTACTCTGGCTCCGGTTCAGGGGAGCGGCTGTGTTGTTGCCGCCAGCGCACCTTGACCCGAGCGGTTCTGGATCGCCGCCAAGAGGGAGCAGCGGGCCGCGCTTCCGCCGAGCTCCCAAAACAACCGCCACCGCTGCGACGCCACCGCGAGGCACAGTCCGACCTGACTTAAACGTGAGACGCAACACTTCCAGCGTTGAGTCCAGGGAGCTCTGCTCGAAAGGCTACCCTTCATTTTAGCACAGGGATGTTTATGCGTCGCCTCAGTGTTCCCGGCTTTGCCTGGGGTGACCCCGCAAACCCAAACCCCTGCAGCGCTGCACGGTCTCCTGGTGCTTCAGACGCACCACAGTAATTTAAAGCATCAGAACCACGCACGCAAAATGGAACACAGTCCAGAGAGTGATAGATAGATTAATTATGCTTAAAATAAAAAAATATTTTAATGACAAATTTGCTCATGTGTGGATAATCCGAGGTGTTCTGCGGGTATCTAACCTGATTAGATCACACTTAATCAACGGGAGGAAGAGGTCGGTTGATGAACTGACTATTCAGCCTTCGCAGCTTAGATACGATACAACCTTTTCCCAATTATACAAACTATAGCCGACAGGCATTTATAACCCTCTGGCCCAGCTCCATACACATCCTCCAGCCCTGTACAGGGCCCTTCACCAAATCAGGCCCAGGGGATGCCTTTGTGGTATGTTAAGATCATTCTTCCACTGTCTCCACTGCTGATACGCATCTTTATCAAGTCCCCCTTTTTCACATCTAGTCGGGGGGTAGGGGGTTCAAAATGTGGTGCAGCGCGAGCCAAAAGCCCCCGTGCGGAGCGAAAATAGGAATTTCGGGGGCCTGCTAGGCTCCGCGGATCTGTTTCTTGTTTACGCTCCAAGTACCCAAGGACGATTTGAGGTTGAGCGTGCTCGCTGGCCGTAGCAAGCAGTCCAGTTTAAAGACTCGGGGGCTTTATCAAGTTTGAAACTGGCAGCTCCCGCAGCCGGCAGGGCAAGCCCATGTGCTTCACATTTCAAAACACACTTTTTCAACATACAGATAAAACCACAAAGGTGCCACGAGAGCTATCGCTGCTGGAGTGAAAGACACTGAGAGCGAGTGTACGAATAAAAAAATGCTCCAAAACAAACATCAACACTCTGACTTATTTAATTTCAGAGCAGAGGGAAACGTGTTTTACTGCTGATTTTGCACTCATTCCAGACCAGGCCTGTATGTACAGTATTCCTCTGGCACATGGCTGGCTGTATTAACATCCACTGTCCTGGCGCAACCCTGTGCATTAGGGCTTACAATACAGTGCTTCTAAGCCTTACTACAACCTAGCCAAAACAGCAGGATGACAACCATCGGTACAGCGGGGTTAATTCGCTAATTCCATGAAGATAACCTGCAAAGATAATGATGATAGCCCAGCTACTTCCTGTGTAGCGTCATTGCTCTGCAGCAGGACTCTGCTCATTCTCAAAGCTGTTTTTAATCTTTCAGCAGCGAGTGAGAACCCTTGTTAACATTCTAAACATGTCAACCACTGGCATTTCCATTCGTGTCAGTTCCGTCCTTTCCATTCCACAGTGCAAGACAGCGCCGCAACATCTACTGCAGCACGTTCTTCTAAGCTATTAAATACTTTCTCTGTTTAAAAGCTCCACAGTGCAGCGTGTCAAATAATGGCATGAACAAACAGGCTATTTAAGATATATAAGTTTGTAATTCATGTAAGTCATAATTTTTTTAAGCCATATGGTAGGGCTACAGGACATCTAATCACGGATTTCTTTAAGCGTAATATGAATAATCTCTCCCAGGCAGTGTATCAGTTATCTTATATCTTTTTTTCTTTAAACATACTGTACCTGATGTGGTAGTAAACAACCAAAATTCAGACACCACTGGAAATGCTTCCAGGAAAAAAAAAAAAACATCACCACTGATATCTAACTGGGTGTTGATAAGACCCTGTAGCTTCCATATGACTGAAAAAGAACATCACATGGCTAGAAAGCTGTATGACCTTACTGCTGATTGGCTGCACCCCCCCCCCCCCCCCAGCCAGTCAAATTCCAGATACATATTCAGGGATGAAATAGTAAATAAGAACATTCAAATGTCATGAAACTTAACAATAATTGATCATCTAGGAAATGTCAGCACAGCAGGCTTGATGTCGGTTACTCACAGTATTGCCACCGTATTGGATTTCCTTTTTGCCATATTTGGAATTTCATTGTCTCACAGTTCACTTGTGTGATGTAGCCTATTCATGAAACATTCTAATAGTTAGTCCTCATATAACCTACCATATATACTTGGGAATTGGGACTAGATGTTTACAATGCAGCAACATATTGTTCTGTGTTGAAAAGGGCCCCCATAAACCAAGGTCAGACCAAAATTCATTCTTTTGAAATTGTTTTCCGGTTTATTGTCTATTCAGCTAATGATCTAATGAGTTAAAGCATACGATTAAATGGCGACCGTAGTTCACTCTGTGAAATTCATTAAGGTCGTCCCTGTTCCTTGCAAGGATTTTTGTCTATATTTGTCTATATTTACATGACAGAATTCAGCTACTATATTCTATTTATTCTTTATACCTAAAAAGTTTGTGTTCAATTCCAATCTGTCATCCTATTGTGGCCTGCACTACAGTGAAAAACAGTAGAATTGGAACAACCAAAACCAGCGCTACAATCCAGTTGAACAAGGAAGCAGTGTGTGCAGGAGGCAATTTGAGGCAAACCCAAATAAAACTGTCACAGGCCGAGCAGGTGAGACCTCATTAGACGCAGGCCTCGTCCGCCACACACATCTAAACCAGGCCCCTTTTTACGCAACGGTCCCTTACAACGTCCTCGTTACAGGAACCGACCGCGACGCATTCTCGATATTTCATTTGAGCTCTTTCCCCCTTCGCAGCGCATACCCTGATCCAAAATGTGTGTTCCTCCTACGGCGGAGGCCCGGGTCGTTTGGGGTCCTCGGTGGGACGGGCGAATGCAGATGCGAGTGGCAGGGAGCCGCAGGAGCTGGGACTAACAGCGGTGTCGGCATTCAGCGCTCTCTCTCTCTCTCTCTCTCTCCCAGGCTCTCCTCAGCCTCGGGCAGCGTGCCGCTCAATCCCTCGCACGCATTACGAGCGAAACGCGGCGGTACGGAAGAGCGGCGAAGGCGCCCGTCGCTCAAAAGCAGTCTGTGCGACCGACATCATCAAGGCTGCGTCTCACGCCGTAACGCGGGCAACCGGACGCAGCTACGCGTCACATCACTTCTGTTTCACTCGAGAGTGAAAGTCACTCTTATCCAGGGTGACTTTCAAAAGTGAGTAACGTTGGTGTTAGGCGGCAGGCCCCAGAGGTTGCAGAACAGAGGCGGGGATCTTGGCGGGTGTGCAGGGCCTGACGATCTTTTGAAGTTATCGCAGAGCGGTGCCGCTGAAATAGCACCGAGGTTCAGAATTTCAATGGAGACGAGATCGGTGGCCACTCTCCGGAGGTGAGAAGGGGAGTGACACGGTCGGGACTGGGGATGTACATGTGAGCAGCAGCATTTTGGATAAGCTGCGGAGGTTCACTGGTGAACAGAGGGAGACCAGAGAAAAGGGCTTCAGTAGTCCAGAGAGGAAATGACCAGCACTGTACTGAGAGCAGGGTTGAGAAGGTCATCAGGAAATTTAAACGGAAGAATCTGCACACCCCACATACCACCGTGCTTTCAGAGAGGAACAGAGAAGACTCCAGTTGCACTCTGAGGTTCCTAATAGATGAGGAGGTTGACAGAGGTGAGTCAAAGGTCAAAGGGGGAGGACTTAGCAGGCAAGCACAGAATCTCGGTTTTAGCCAAGTTGAGCTTTGCCATCCAGCTTGAGATGTCCAGTATACAAACTGAGATGCATGCTGAATCACACAGATGCATCATCAGATGACTGAACCAAGTGACTTCAATTAAGCAGAAGAGGAGAGGACCAAGGACTGAGCCCTGAGGGACACCTGTAGAAACGTAATGAAGACCTGAACACCACCCCATGCATGGTAGGAAGTAAAATTAGCACCACGCAGGATGAAATCCAGAAAGGAAAAAAAAAATTATGACTACTTGCACTATAGTCCACAAACAGAGCTACTAAAGGGGAAATGAGTAGTCAGACTAATATGATTCATGCAGTACCAAAATACCCTATGTAAAACTGAATAAAAAACAGAAAGCAATGTCACCCGGTCACGTTTCCTGACAACATTCATACTGCATCACTACTTGCTCACAGTCCAATTGATAGGCACAGCGGGTTAAATCCGATGCGTTGTAATCCAACAAAACAGACACTTGATGCCCACGTGCGTGAAGGAAGGGAGACGCCGCGATCGATGCAAGCCACCCCCCGGCCCCTCGCGCGTGACGACTGAGAGCGAGCGCTGACTGGAGGCGCCAAGCAGAAACGCAGGATCTCCGGCGTGTGCAAATATGAGCAGTGAGTCACTGCGGCCTCCGAACAGACCTGCCATTATGCCGCCGCGAGTTTACGAAAGAGGGAGAGCAGAGAGTGCCTCAAAAACCACAGCCGCGGCTTCGCCTCGGGGGCCAGAGTGACAATGGACAAAGGCGGCTTGACAAACGTCCTCGCTGCCGCTAGTCACGCTCCCCCCACACAATGCCCCGCTCACATTCTCCCGTCGCTGCCGAGAAGCAGCCGCGGCTCTAACAGACGGAACCTCTCCAAGGGACTGAAAACAAGGCCGGGAACGTTCAGAGAGCGGTGCGACAGGGAGACGTGGACTCCGTGTTATGAACGACTCCAAGGTAACCACAACCAACAAATCTGGTCTATCCACGGCAGGGGTCCCCCAAACTGGCTCGGGGACAATTCCAGCCCATTTACTGACCCCGCATTCATGCTAGAAGGAAATCACCCGAAAGCATTCGACTTGCGCGGGGGACGGTGCAAAAGAAATATTTTACCACAGGTCGGGGAATGGCCTCCAGGCTTACGGCTTAAATATTTTCAAATAAAGTAAGCTTCTCCTTCATTTTGTTTTTAGGAACTAGAAAAGGTGATGAAGAGGTGAACTACCATCAATATTAAGTTGACAGAAGTACTAAACAATAGTACATGGAGCAAGCAAAGTCATTCATAAATGAACATAACCTAGCTTTGCTACAAGTTCGTAAGCATTGGGTTCGCATAGCTAATGACCTTGTAGCGAAGGCTAGGGTATTTTTAGGCAATCAGCCAGTTAGGAGACAAGCAGGCACATCCATCGCACTGCTCATCCTCCGGCCCAGGTGGGCGAGGGCATGTTTATCAATGGCCCGGTACCGAAAAGGTTTTAGGAAAGCTTATGAAACATCCACCCCCCGGTTTCAATAAACACACAAGACAAGCATCCACGCATCCACGCACGCAAACACACACGCGCGCGCACGCAAACAGACGCACACGCGAGCACGCACGGCCACACGCAAAGCCTTAAACAGGCTGCCGTAAAAAGCAGGGCCGGGGGAATCCGTGTCTGGCGAATCCAACGACGCGCTGTGCAAACGCGCGGTGGAGACGGGAGTACGCGCGGCCCCGGTAAAGGACGCTGGGAGCACGCCCCCCTCCCCCCCCCCCCTTTAAATGCGCCGGGATCAGCGGAGAGGAGCGCCGCCATTCTCGCGCTAAAGAGCCCAAGAGGTGTTTGTTTTTCGCAGCGTTCTCAGGCGAGGGTTTAGAGCGGCGGGACGAAGCGACGCACTTAATTCCCTCAATCGGGTTTAAGCCTCGGCTGCCGCCGTTCCCGTTAGCCGGGCCGGCTCTTCCAGAATTTCCTCCGCTCAATGCGATGCACAGCTTGTTTCCCTTTGTTCACTTTGAGACCAAACAGGCAATAAGTACAGGCACGGGGGGCACTGCATTCAGTCACAGGGGTGAGTGCTGAACTCAACTCGGTTGTAATTAGAAGCAGACATTAGGCCTCCTCCTAATAAGAGCAACTTGTTTTCGCTTCCTTTGGGCCCAAACAAAAAATGTGAAGGCAATTCAGTTAACGATAATGTACAGGGGCCATTCCATTCCATTCAATCACCCTGCGGTAACTTAACTTAACAGCGTTAATCAGACTGTTATCTAATCGCTAACTCTTTATGTGAGTCACCTCAAGAGGTGGTGAAAATCATTTTTAAAAAAAAAGAGATCACTTTCTCGACAGAATGAAAAAGAGATTTATCATCCGCACGGGCAGTAAACAGTGACATTTTCAGCAGAACCTGGACTGTGCCAGCGCCGACTATGGCCGGCAGCCCTGCAGGGCGGCACACAACCGGCTAGCGTCAGCCTAGCTTTCAGTCAGCGTTGGCGGCAGCACCACACCGCGCACCGCTGACCCCCGCGCGGCGACTGGATGGATCACGAGTTTAACCAATTGAGATCAAGCGGCCAAAAAAATGGGCTGCGTTTTTTAAAGCTTGCGTCCTGGTCTAGTTGAGATATGTTACTCACAGGTGCCAGTATAGGTGTTTTAGCCACCCGTTTCAATGTAAGTCAATGCTAACAGTACGGTAAAAATGAAAAAGTCAATCGTTTTTTCCCCACAGGAAAATGTAGCCTAGTCACAGTAGGCGTTTTTCCTTAGTCTAATTTCTCCCCATGTGCCGATTTGATAAGTTATTGTTATTTGGACAAGATTTTCATATTTTGCGGGGGAATTGTGGACGGTGTGCGCCACTGCCAAGTTGTGCGCTTGGTAGGCCACCGGACTTCATGCCCATAAGGTCCCCATTTTTCCCTACTGTCAACATGGCGGTCCCCACAAAATACAATTCCTGGGCTTCAAAACGTTTTCACCGAGCCCGTGGTGAGACAATGGGTGACATCACAGTGACACTGTCCATATTTTTGTCTGCAGCCCGTGGTTGAGATGCACGTGAACCGTTTCGTGTGAAACCACGTGCTCCAGAGGAGCGTACATGCTTGCCTGCGCTTTCCCGGATTGACGCCGAAGGTTGCCATAAGCACTGCAGTGTGATCATGATTCAGCACTGAAAATCTGGGATGAAAAGGAGTGTGAAAGGCCTGAGCTCTTCTGAGGGCTTTGGATGATGAGATGAGTCTGCCCACAATTCTCAGAAACCGCAAATGAGCAAACTTGGATAAGTGGCGCGGCGTATAGGGCTGGCCATTACAGCGCCCATCAGATGACAGAGGAAATAGTTAGCACATAATAGCCCTATAATCTAGCCCCAATCCAGGGTAATTCCAGCACTGGAGAGGTGTATTGTAAAAAGGGGGGGGATGGGGGGGGGATGAATCATGAAGTGAGGATAACTTCAGTCTAGACTCACAGTCGAGCTGGGGGGAGGGGGGAGGGGTCCATGTGAGCCATCTGCACCCAAGCAGATAAATCTCAATTAGACAAGAACAGCTAAAAGAGAGAGAGAGAGAGAGACAGGCAAGCTCCCTCCTCCCTCTCCTCATCTTCAGTGCAGAGGCCAGATTTAGCATGGGAGCGCGGGTTTCATCAGGGCGAATGGCAGCTGTGCCAACGCCACCGGACCGCCGGACGCAGCCCTTCCCATCAGCCCTTTGTCGGGGCCCTCGCTCCCTTTACCACAGAAAAATAAATCTCCGGACTTTAGCAGACAATTATTTCGCTGCTTCGTCGTCGCCGTCTCCGTTCGCCAAGGTCACCCTCAGCCTTTACTTTCTTCTCGAGAGCCTGACCGAAGGGTGCGAGCGAAAACAGCCACAGCGGCCCGGCTTAAGGAAGAGGTCAGAAGGGTTCTCCTTTAATGAGCTGAAATCCTGCAGCTGGATGAGCGGAATGGACTGAGGTTCCTCTGCTGTAGCTCACCAGTAATGGGGGGGGGGGGGGGGGGGGGGGTGTTCCCATCGCTCACAAAAAGGTGGCACAGTCCCTAAGTGCCCCTGAGAGAAGAGACAGCGCGTGACCGTCCCTTATCGCCCACGTCCCTTACGCTCCACACCAGCTGACCCTGGGTGACCGGACGCCCTGACCGAAGGGCCCTCCCAGCTTTCACCTGACTGGCTTTTCCCGAGCGTCAGCCCCGCGTACCGCACCTGCTTTTTAAATAGCACGGCTCCACAGCAGCACTCTGGGCGCTAGGAAAGCAGCCTGGCCAGCTTGACTTCCTCCAGGGTCGTGCAGGGCTCAGAGAGCTCCGACAGTGGCAGGTCGGCACGGTAACGTGCGGATGGGGGGGGCGGCTGGGGGCATCAGAACTGGAGCCCACAGGGCCCCCCCTGATGAGAGACGCAGACAGGCTGGAAAGAAATGTGAATCCCACCCCCCTTCTTTCTCTCTCACACGCACACACGCACACGCACACACACACACACACACACACAGACGCACACACGCACACACACGCACGCACACACACACACACGCGCGCGCACACACACACACGCACACGCACACACACATGCGTGCACAGGCACACGCGCACACACGCACGCGCGCACACACACACACACACACACACATGCACACGCACGCACACACGCACACACACACGCACACCGTCCCTCCCCCCCTCGGCCTCCCCCACAGAACCATGTGCAACCCCCCTCCCCGGCACTCCTCCTCAGACAGGCTGTCAAATCCAGACCACACCGGCGCGCGTCCCTCAGCCTAATTTAATTTAACACCCTGCCACTTCCCTGGCAGGGCGGGGCGGGGTGGGGGGAGGGGGCTTTTTCCCCCCTGGCTTTGTTTGGCGTCCTTCAGTCCCCCCCCCCGGCCGGCACTCGGGCCACGCTCGTCCGTTCAAAATGCAGGTCACAGCGTCGGCGGGTCGCGCGTTAATGATAGGCGCACATTTCCATCTCCACGAGCGCTGTTGACTGTCAGGGTCACATTTCCACTGCTTCTGAGAATCAGGTCGTATGCAAAGGTGACTCACGGATGGCGCAGGATGACAAATGAGCCGCGTGTGACGCAGGTAGGTATCTGTCAGGTGTCTGTCCCCTGCGCATCTCACCCATACTAATATATTAGACATTACTGGGTATTCAATATCAATGCAGTTTAAACAATCACCGTATAACATGTTTGGTATGGGCTATTTACAAAGTTCACAGGCTGATGAGTAAATTATTTTGTGAAATTGTTTCTGTGCTAGTTAGAATAAAATTCAATTTCTGGGATTATCATATATGCACACACGTGTATATATATATATATATACATATATACTTACTCACACACACACACACACACACATATATATATATATATAGCCTATATACACCACCCCGGTGAAACTAAGCTCTCCTGTACACAAAATTAATATTTTAAGGTACAAGAGTCATATTCTGCTGTTGTACCATAGAACTTTCTGCATGCATCCCTTCCCTTGAGACAGACTGTAAGTGCAGCCCTTGCTTACAAGGCGGCAGCAGTGAGAACGCCTCTGAAAGGAAGCGAGCTCCCTCACCCGCCCGGGATCAATACCTCTGCTTATCCAGCAGGGGCTTCGGCTCCTGCCTCCACATCAAACGAGCCAACTGATGTCTGCGGACCAAAGTCGAGGGACGCGCTACAGGTCTCTCAAAATGACACACGCTGCCCATCGTCCCTCGCAAATCCTTTTAGGAATGACCAAAGCCGTGCCACAGCAGCGCGCCGTCTGACGAGAACACATTACATTACAGGCATTTAGCAGACGCTCTTATCCAGAGCGACTTACACAACTTTTACACAGCATTTTACATTGTATCCATTTATACAGCTGGATATATACTGAAGCAATTTCGGTTAAGTGCCTTGCTCAAGGGCACAACGGCAGTGTCCTTACCCAGGAATCGAACCTGCGACCTTTCGGTTACAAGCCCAGTTCCTTACCCACTGTGCTACGCAATACGTCTCATTGGCAATAACAGGAATATTTATATGAAGTGAAAAGGGCTGGTTATGGCGTCTGGGAGCTGCCTCTCGGTGCGATCCGGCCAGCAGGAGAAAGGGAGACGAGGGTTGGTTTGTCTCGGTTTTTCTGCTTTGCTGCTGAAGTGTATCTATAAACAGCACGCTCCATCCTCACATCCTAACCTTACTCTCTATGGTTACGCTCATGTAATTTATGACTGTGAAGGGAGGAGAGTTTCGTGCTTATCTTAGTTTTAATTGCTATTTTGCTGGATAAAGCGGATGCACTTTTCCCAAAGTGTTTGCGCAAGCACTCTGTTTCATCCTTTTATTTCTGATGCATTCTCTTCTTTTTTTTCCCCGCGATTTCCTTTATTCCCTTTGTTAACCCATAGGCCATGTGTCTGGAAACCAGCCTTTGGCTATAAACACAATGAATCTGATTACTTGCCTTTAACATTTTTACAATGCTTTTTTTTCCATGTTCCTAAAGGCTAAAATGCTTTTTTTCCATGTTCCTAAAGGCTAAAATGCTTTTTTTCCATGTTCCTAAAGGCTGAATGAAAGAATGAATGAAAAGCATGCATGCTTAGCACTCATAGGTGGTCAGGCTACAGAACGTGTAAAAACATTTCCACAGTGTTTGGATGCTGGATGTGGTACCGGAGCGGCAGCGCGCGCCGAGCCTGCGTTTCCTGTTCCGCCAGCGTCGCCGCGTGCACGCGGGGGCCCGCCGGGCGGGTACGGGTACGGCGCAGCTACGGGCCGGACAGGTGGCCGGCGGCGCATCGGGGCCCCGATGGTCTGAACGAACGGCCGCGCGCAAACAGGACGCGGCCGCTCAGACCGGCCGGACTGGAAATTCCCGCCCTCTTATCAGCGCGTCGCAAACGGCCGCTGCGCTCCCTAAACAAAGGCTGAAGGTCCCGTAAGCGCGCGGTTTGGATAACTCTAGCTAGCAAGCAAAGCTAGCAAAGGGGAAACGCTCTGTTGGCGAGCTGCCAACGCGTGATGATGTCACGCTTCTACGCAGCGTCTGATTTCCAGACATTTAAAACAGCCGTGTTCGGAGCGCCGCTTCTGCTTTAACGGTCACGCGACGTTCGACTGGAGGAACAACAGGAGGCCGACTCGTAGGTCAGGGGGGGGTGCGAGAACGCGCCCAACGAGCGGAGCACAACGAGACAAAGGCCTCTCGCAGCAGGGGGGGGGTCCCCAAAGTGCTCCGCAAAGCCGCCCCGCAAATTTGTTCCCGTTAAATCAATTGCGCGCCACCCCGAAGGGGAAAAAAAAAAAAATCTGCATTTCGCCGTCGGCCCCCCCGGGACTGCCGGTCGAGCGAAGGGGGGGCGCTTTTTGGGGGCGAGGGGGTCGAAGGTGAGGAGAGGTCGCGGGGCATCCGTCCGAGGGCCTTAAAAAGGCCCCGCCTGAGAGCCGATCCTTCTCCTGGGGGGGGCTAAAGGACATTTTTAGAACGTGCGGGGGGAACAAAGGCTCGCGGTTAAATCCTGGGGGGTGGCGGCGCTGGCCCGGTCTCAAACGCACCCGGTGCATCTGAAGCCGGCGGCCAATTTGCACTCGGAGATGGAGAGAGAGTCGCGGGCGTCTGAGGGAACGACGTGTCTGCGTAGAAAGGGCGGGAGGTACCGAGACCGACACGGCGTCCAATCACACGAGAGACGCCCGCTCCGTCAAGAGCTTCACATCTTTCCTTTCGAGCCGCCGAAATGACGTCTCCACGACCGAATCTGAAAATTGTAAATAACAGCTGTGCCTTTCCTGTTCAACGCTACTTTTTAACCTGAAAAGTATTCTGGGCTGTTTCCATTACCCTCTGCGTGTACCCTTTCAGAGCACTTGTATATCAACGGAGCGTCTGTTATCGCGCTCCCATATTTCACCACATTCGCCACAGGACATTTCCCCCTTTTTATTTGAGGACATTCTATTCCGTTCGTTCCTGAACAGGGCATGTTTTAAATTAAAGACTAAATCGCATTAAAACTGGAAAAGCAAATTTGCAACTGCAACCATGACGCTGATGTCATTTTTTATGAAAACACAATTATCTATTTTCAGGGCATGCCGTAACCTTTAAAGATTTTGGCAGACAAATTCCGCAGTAGAACTCCGTGATAAATGATAACTGCTCTGAAAAAGGGGACCTCTCTCCGTCATCCCAAATGGAAACTATTTCCTGCTTAACCTGTACGTACGCTCCACTATAAAGGCTGCCATACAAACGACTCTTCCCTCTGCCTCTCAGGATCCTCCGTTAGGCTTCGATAAAAAGAGAGGAAGGACCAAAGGGGTGCGTGTCACTTCCCTTCTCTCCGGGGGGGGGAGTCCCGAGCTTCTTCCATTTCCCCCGCTCCGGTGTAACCGAGAGACCGAGGCGCGCGCTCGCGTGTGTCGCTAGCGCCGTTAGCGCTGGCGCCGCGGGCGTGAAGAAGGCCCGCTGAGAGCCGTCTCCCGAGCGGCTGCGTCACGTCGCGTGGCGGAGGACCGAATCGCTTTCGCTCGTGTTTTTTTTTTTTACAGAAACGCGCCCTCTGAATTTCCACAAAAAAACAAGACGCCAGACACACGAGGAGCGATTGGGTGACGGCTGAGACGAGTCACAACACGAGCGCTTCCGGCAGAGCTCCCCCCGCCGGGCCGTATGCTCCTTCCGGCTGCGCGCCGCGAGGGCTAACGGCAACGCGGCGATCCGGTGTGGCGTATCGCACCGCCCGGGAGCGGCGGCACGGAGCCAGAGATACCGCGCCTTCCGTCGCCGGCAGGAAGCGTGAACCGCGGCCCCCCATTCCTCCAGGGTGCGGGAGCCCTGCGCGCCGGCTTGAGGCAGTCCTCTCTTTCACCCACCCAGCAGTTCCAAACTTTACATCGCATTACAGGCATTTAGCAGGCGCTTTTATCCAGAGCGACTTACACAACTTTACACAGCATTTACACTGCATCCATTTATACAGCTGTATATATACACTGAAGCAATGCGAGTTTCCTTGCTCAAGGACACAACAGCAGTGTCCTACCCAGGAATCCAACCTGTGACCTTTAGGTTACAAGACTTGCTCCTTACCCATTATACTACACCGCCGCCCCAAACTCTATTCACGCTCTGAAAGGAGGTCCGTGAGTTCAGCGCGTATTATACCGATCAGTGAACATGGGCGAGTAGAGGTGATGTGCAGCACCGGCCAATTCCACGCCCAGTTGCCCCCCCCGCACATAGCGGTATTCGACAGTGTCGCAAGAGAATGCTGCCGTGAGCCTCAAAGTGGTCAGAGCGGGAAAGGTGGCCGCGCGCAACTGCGCGTTCGCCGAGGGAACCTCCCCCTCCCCCCGACGCCGGCCCGTACCCGCTCCCGGGCAGGAGCAGCGTCTTCACGCGCCGGAGGGAGGGAGCGGCGGAGGGGGAAATGTGCTGAGCCCGGCGATGCGGGCCTCGCCTGGTTATTCCTGTTCAGACTCCGCCGTTTCAGGTTTCCCCTGCTGTGAATAGGAAGGTAAGCGAGCAGCATGAGGTCTGAAGCCAGAAGGACAAAACATTCTGACCTACGGTGACGCGCATATTGGGAGGACAGAGCTACCAGAGACCGGTGGCTATTAGCCGCGGAGTGACTGCAAGGCAGGATTAAAACACGTCGATTTTTGCTTTATTGTGTTCCGGTGTCACAGAAATCAGACGTTTCGTGAAGGTGATATCCGTCTCCCTCCCCGAAACCAGGGTAAGGTGCGACGGTAACTGCTGGCTCATGCGGCGGGGCACGGCTAAATGAGTCCCACTACCTCAGTGAACTCAGAGCAAGCGCTCTCCCGGCTAATCGAGGTGGCCCTGGGTGGAAGTGATTCCCCCTGGTGTTGGGGGGTGGGGGAGCATGCAGGGGGGGAAAGGGGGGAAAGGGGGGCGTTTCTCCGGATATGAATTAGGAGCTCATTAGGTGTGCATTAGCGGGCGTCGGTCCCAGCGGTCCGCTCCTCACCCAGGATCTGACAGCGTGGCGGATTGACCCTGACCCTGGGGGGGGGGGGGGGGGGGGGGGGTTCCTTTAAATGCCAGCCCAGCCCCCCCCCCTCTTCAGAGAGGCTCTAAAAGGGGAGGGGGTTGGCGCAGGATCACCTCTCCCCTCCCGCTGTGGAACCACTCATCTCAGAAATTTCGGGAAATGTGCAGACAGGGACAACATTGCTAAGCCATGGGAACATGCAAATAAGAATGAAAAAAACACAGTGCTGACAAATGGAACATATAACGGGAGACAAAGGTGAATCATTTACAATAAAATTTAGAAAAAAATTCATTAAAAAAAAAAAAATTACAAAAAAGCAACATTCAAGGATATGTACTGGATAAAGCAGTGGCTTGTAATCTGGCACCGACACCAACTGCCCACAGATAATGGAAAAATACATCTAAATGTCACCTAAAGGACAACGATATTAGAAGTGGTGTGCGGTCCTCTGGTAATAACGGATCTTTCAGCTTTTGGAAACCGCAGAAGCACAGCCTGCGCGGCTTCAGCGGGACGGGAACTCGGCGACGGAAAGCCTTCAGTGCGCTCTCTTCCTCTCTTTCTTTCCCTCGGTCCCTATTTCTCCTCCTCCCTCCCTCCCTCCCTCCCTCCCCCTCTCTCTCTCTCTCTCTGAAGTTGAATGTGTGTTTCTGGGCCAGAGCTGGCGTGGTATTTTTAGAAGCGGGAGCAGGAACCGTGAGGGCCTAAACAATGGAGAGCTGTGTTTTGGGAACAGGAGCGAAACCGAGCGACTGGGGGGGGGGGGGGGGGGTCGCGGCGGCCGACAGCCGCGCGGGTCCTTAAACAGGGCGGGGCGCGCCAGCGGCTCCTCCGACGCGCCGGGACGGGACCGACCGACAGGGGCGCCCACCCCGCCGTGCCCGCCTTCCCATTGGCTCTGGATCAAAGCGCTGTTGTTTTTTTTCTCTCACCCTCGAGCGACAGCGCGGACGGCTTCTGCCCGTAGATTCTGGTTTCCGCTGCCGCGCGGCGTTTCTGAGAACGCGGCCGTAACCGGAGCGATAACGGGGCCCCGCGCGCCGCGGTAACGCTCGCGACGAGCGCGCTTTAATCTGCGCAAATGCGCGCGACGGGGGTTCCAGTCCTCCGAGGTGTCTGTCAGCACAAAAAGGCAGCGGATCACACCTGCAGGAGCAGCACGCCTCGTGGAGCATATGTCACTTGGCATTCGCCATATGGCACACGGCACGCCTTACCGCATTTCGGTATTCACGGCACACGGGTGTATTGTAACCGCAGGCATATTGAATACATTGTTTACAGTATTGTTTTTCTTTCTGTGCCCTCACACGGAAAAGGGGTGTGTGTGTGTGTGTGTGTGCGTGCGTGTGTATGTGTGTGTGCGCAATTACCACTCCACCAGTCCTGATGGTGGATTTCTGAGAAGGCTCTCCCATGTCTATGCTCTAACGGTCCTCCATATTGAGAATGGAATGTGCAGGGCCTGCCTGGGATGGGATGGAGCGGAAAGCGGTGAGCTCAGCGGGTTCGTGACCTCCCGTTCGCTGGGACAGGCCGACAATGGAGCAGGAGGAACAGGCCTCCGGCTCCTCGGGGCCTCTCGGAAGCGAAGGCAGCGGAGGAGAACGAGACGTTTGCACGAACGAGCGCGGCGATCGCGGTCGCTCCGTGCGCTGTCCGGTCCAGTCCGGTCCGGGGACCCTCGGGCAGGTGCACGCAGGTCCCGCCGGTGCCTCACCCGCCCCCCCGAGCTCCTCCCCCCCGCCCACCGGCCAGCTGTGCGGCTGACCGTGTCACCCCTCTCCTCTTCCGCGCTGGGGCGCGCCCGGCCCACCGCTCCCGGCTCGGACCCCGCCAACCACGTTCCGCTTGGAACGACACGCCTCGATATCAGCTTCCTGCCACACACCGGAGGAAGCAGAGCTCTTAAAGAACGCCTCGCAGTGACAATATGCCTCCTTCCTCTCCTCCTCCTCCTCCTCCTTCTACTCACAGGTGCTCTGCATCACTGACATCCCTCTTCATGTGGGAGGAATCTTTGTTGAGATGCTTGCTTATCTCACTATGAAAGCGCCACTGTTAATGAAACCATATCCCCTCTCTCCCTCTCCCATCTGGGGCCGGTTCATTAATCCCCGTGGTCACTGGTGCCTACAGATCCATTTCTCTATAAAGTATCCCCCCCCCCCCCCCCCCCCCCCACACAACCCATTGTTCCAGGAGCCCGACTTGCCTTGCTGGTCCTGCTCCATTTCGGAAGCGTGATCCAGAGACCTTTATCTCATCCACAAAGCCGTTCTGTGCTTCGCTTGTGTTTGTTTCCGCTTCCTGTTTCTAGGCGCGGATTTGTCTGTGGAGGAATTCGACTGGATCGACTTTAAAGCAAACATTGACAGGCCCCGTTCGCCTGCATGCACTCTGCGTTAACGTCACCTTGATCCGGGAGTAGCTGCAGGCCTTTCGTCTGCTGTCAAACTTCCTGGTGTACCCGAAGCCAACCGACGCGCAGCTGTTGCTAGCGCGACGTTCACGCCAACGCGCATTCGGGCGGCTAAAACCAGGTCTGTCCGCGACGAGGTGGATCTCCACAGAAGCAGCCCGCTTCTCTTCCTTTTAACTCCGCCGTGAGGTGCGGACTCTTAAATGCCGCCCGTCCAGGTCGCCTAGCGCCAGCTCCTGCCGTTTCCTGTCACCGCCAGCAAAGGAAGTGGCGCAGGCGCAACGTTAAGCGGAATTCCAGGGGACGGTGGCGGCGCAGTGACATCATCATTCATTCCTTCCGGCCGGAGCACCCGGGGACAGATCCAGACGGGGTTACGAGCGTCAGGCCTGCGGTTAGGATGCTGGGCCGGGTCAGGCCGGACCGGAGGGGGCCTCAAACGTTACCGCGCCGCGACCCGGAGGCCGCGCTCCCGCGCATAACCGCCAAGCAGAGCCGCGGCACCTGCTGCCGCGTCCGCCATCGCCGCGGACTCGGCCCGTTAGCGTTCCCCCCGCCGGCCCGCCGGCCCGCCGACCCGCCGACCCGCTGGAGCCCAGTCAAATCAGCAACAGCGCGATAAAAACCTGGATCCAGTTCAGCTGAATGCCAGGCTGAGGCCGCTCCTGCATCGGATTACGGTAGTTTATAAAAAGGCTGTGGAATTTGCGGTACTTGCTTTAAAGCAAAAGCCTGCAAAGCAAACAAACCAACCCAGTTTCAGCAAAAGACACCCTCGGGGTACTTACGCATATGAACTCAGTTAGGTTCTCATCCAAAATCTCCCCGAAGTTCCCCCTCACCCGTACGCTGGCCTTTTCCTATAGCCTACCTCGGACGGTTTACGATACCCTGCAAGGGTGCCTTGTTTTCTACCCAAGACCCAGCATGAGGACCAGGCCAGTACCAAGACTGTTCCATGACCATCTTAAATTAAAAAGTGCCAATTATTGTCTCCATAACAAACAATCATCATGCTTCAACAGGAAAATGAACGTGCCTAATAAAAATGGTGGCACGTGTGACCTGACTGAGGCTGTGGGTCCTAGATGCACAGACAATGATCCATACAGCTAAAGTCTTGATGCTTTCTCACAGTTTTCCACACCTTTCCAAGCCCTTTAAACACTTTAAAGAGCAGGTTTTTTGGAATGTTTTCTTCAAAATTCTAAGTCAATCAATCAATCAATCAATTTTATTTGTGTAGCGCTTTTAACAAAGGAGCTTTGTCACAAAGCAGCTTTACAGAGAACCGGCCCCCAAAGAGTAAGCCTAGGGCAACAGTGGCAAGGAAAAACTCCCTGACTGATAGCAGGAAGAAACCTTGAGCAGAACCGGACTCAGAGGGGGAACCCATCTGCCGCGGGCAGGCACCGGTAAGTCAGTGTTCTAGAACTCCATTGCTTTCAATCACCAGTAGTGATTGTTACATCCGTACTGGAATGTTCGGTGAAGAATGCTCTTAACTGAACATTCAACTAAGATCCAGCCTGAGACAAATGACAACTGCAGCTTCTTCCAAGGTCATGAGAGAGGCAGCCACACCTAATGATCCTTCTGACTGACTATTAAACGCATTCATATCTAGAACCCATCAGCCATACAGGAAAGGAACTGCACTAAATATCCTGTGCTCCAGGTTGGGAGTGAAAAAAATATTGTTCAGTGGGTTTTTTTCTCACCTCACCAGTAGTCTTCATCCTTTCTGAACAGATCCCTGACAAGCAACAGCAGCCTACCCTCGGCTCCATTCACAATCTGTTGTTCTACAAAAGGGGCCAGGCAACCACCGCACTTCAATTGCTTCTAATTGAGGGAAGAGGCGAAACCTCTCAGGGACTCGGGACGCTACGCTAACCACCGCGCGAGCGGGTGACACGGACACGGCGGGATGGATCCCACGCGCGCGAGAGGAGAGGCGCGTCCGGTGAGGAAAGGACGCGTCGCGAATCGCGAATCGCGGTCCGGCGTCCTCCTTTAAAGACGAGCGGGGGACGCACTGCGGGCGAGGACCGGCTCCGCCCACACGGTCCTCACTCCTCTCCCCCCGCCGCAGCCGAAGAGCCGCCTCCCACGCAGACGCCGAGCGCGACACGCGACACTGCGCTGCGGGGGAACCCTCCGGACAAACGTACCTTCTCTCAACGGGCAGGGGGCTTCCGTGGTCCGAGGTGCGCAGCGGCGCGGATGGCGGCCGCGTGCTCCGTGGCGAGCGGCATGCCGCGGGGGCCCGACTGACTGCGCGTCGCCGCCCCCCCCCCCCCCCCCGTCTTTCTTCCTGCCTCTCCCCCGCTTCCACCCCCCACCGCTCCTGCCATTTCTCCAGTCAAATCCCTCATTAATTATGGAGCAGGCAGCCGGCATCCACGGGGCCGGATCAACAATAGGTGGTCTCCGCAAACGAGAGGGGAACGGCAGCATGCAGATGAGCGCAAACACACGCGTCATGTGAGCTAAATGAATGTGCCGGCATGCCGGGCTCACAGTAGTGGTCGCAGATGAACACAAGCGGCGAGAATTACAGCAAAATACAATGCCTTTTACAAAACTGATGCAGCTTGTGGCCAATTACTATCTGTGGTGTAAATGACCCGCACTTGTGTACAATTTGTACACCTGTGTGCGTGTAAACACACAGGCTATGTAAATACATAATATATATCTACACAATAGACATCATATACATATATGATATACACGCGGGCACACAGACACAACACAGTGTGAGTGCAAAGTGTGAGTGCAAAGTTCTACTTCACAATAAACAGAATAACTGTGTGGAGGAATGATTCATCTGTGTAAAAAAGAAACGTGCCATCTTTGCTAGTCCTAGCCTGAATGAGCTTACATGCGGATAACGGACGTTCACGGTGACAAATGTGAACGCAGGGGCGGTTCGGTCGCCAGGGGTGCGGCCGGTGAGACTGACTGCACGCAAACTCCATCATCCTCCACAGCCCCTGACGTCCTGGGGAAGGCATGCTTTACGAAGGGCTTCTCCGGTAATGCAGACGCGCTAGCCGCGTATCGATCGTCTGGAAGAAGAGCGGGAGGAAATGAACTGCCGTCCCATAACACCGGACAAACGGCAGGCTGCCAGAAAGAAAAAAAAACAGGAGTGATCTTTTACATAATTTTTGCCCAGTTTGGCAGAGACAGACAAAAGAAAGTTTAACCTTGCTTATATTACAGCATATGGATAAACTATTTTTAGCGTGCTAATTTAAACAGGATTGCACTACGTGCCCACACGTTTGCAGAGAACTTTGAGCCATCTGGCAGTGTTTTTTTTTTGTTCCTTTATCATAATTAGAAACACCCAGTGACAGGCTTCGGTTGAATTACAGGCTGCCATTACAGGAAACAGACACCATGTTAACCTATATCTGTGGATGCTACGCATCTATTAATTGTCAAAGCCTGCATTTAATTGCAGTCACCTAAGGAAAATGTACAAAAGGCTTTTCATTGAATGTTCAGCCAAGGTTTTTCAGCAGGTAGAGCTCAATGATGACTAACCTCTTTCTCAGACAGTCCGGAGGCAAAGACAGAGGCGGCAGAATCGGACAAAGGCAGCGTGAGTAATGCTCGTCCGCGGAGAAAGAAAGAGGGCTGCCAACGTGTTGGGAGGCGGCGAGTCAAAACTTCTCCTGTCGCCGTAAATGAATAAAAACGATGCAAAGGGTCGAAGGTCGCGGGGCGCTCCGGAGGCAGCGGGCTCCGATGGAAGTGAGTCTTCGGCGGCTCCTCGATCAGACAGGGGGGACTGAAGTTTGCCTGGGGCTTTGATTAATGCACCGTCGTTTGTCTGCCGTCAGCAGCTGGACCGCACGGCAGCAGCTGGCTAATTGGCTAACGGACCGACCGAGGGCCGAGATGAGCTCCTGAGCGGCAGGCTGATCGGGTCCAGCCGACTATCTGCCGCGCTAGAAAGCATCCAGCGCCCAGCCTTCCTCTTACAGTCGCCTCCCTCTATACGGCCCACAGCACCCTGCTCAGGTCTCCCCAAAGCTTCTCTGGTCCCTCTATACCCACCCCCTCCCCAGCTTTCTACATCATTTCGTATTTTCACATCCTCTGGGAATTAACAAACTGTACTATTAACAAATGAATCTGCCCAGTCAAAGCAAATCAGAGTGATCTGATCATGTGAATAGAAAAGGACAACGGAAGAGAAGCTCCAAAATTCTGTATGTAGTGCTATCCTAGGTCTTCAGAGAACGGTTTATCATCCAACCCCCATGTGAGTAAATTCAGGGATGTACATTTTCATGGAATTACATTATTACATTGCATTACATTATAGGCATTTAGCAGACGCTCTTATCCAGAGCGACGTACAACAAGTGCATTGGTTCACAATGTAGAGGTGCAAAAGAAACACTAGAGTGAAGTAAGGATCATAGTGCCAGATGACTGCTGGTGACTAAGCAACTGCCCCACAAACCAGCAGCTAACTAGCTCCACACAATACCTGCTTGATGCAGTCAGTTAGAGCAAATGAGGCTAATAAGATACTACACTTCAAACTACACTTCACAAACAAACACCAAAACTAATGCTGGGCAAACTACAAAACAGGTAGAAGTCTAATCTAGCTACACTAATGGCAAAAAACAGATACTTAGCCCACTCTAGGAGAACTTCTGCGGGTCCTGCACAGCTGAATCCTAATTGCACTTATTGCACTATGCAATATATATGCATGAAATTGGTGAATTTTGCGACAAATATACACTACATGGAGGTACAGGATGGAGGTGCGAGCAGTCTGACTGGTTAGGGCGTGTCCCTCGCACACGCGCGAACCACTCCCTCGGGGAGCCGATTACAGGGCCCGGCTCATAAAGCCTGAACCACCCCACCCCCCCCTGTCGTGACGGGACCCACGCGTTCTGTCTGACTGCTTCCGTGCGTGAGCGTCACCGCGCGAAAGCGTGCGCCCCCGCGTCTCTAAAGCGCTGCTCCTGCTGAAGAAACATGGCTAGGTTCCACTCGTAGCGTAGCGCCCGCTGACCTGACTGGTTCTGCTGTGGCTGTCAGACAGAGGCCTGGGACGGGGAATGAAGCCAGGCAGTCGAGCGCAAGGCCTCCGCACCTCGAGATCCCGCGCAGCTGGAAGACTGAACGTTGCGTCCTGCCGTGCACACTCGAGAAGTGCGTTCAAGTTCAGCGAGCAGAGGCGAATGTTCGTGGCGAACACGTTTTCCTTGAACAGTTCAATTTGAACGGCTTTTTACGAACATTCCAAATTTATTGCATTAAACAGACATGGCGACGAGAGCGTTTGTACTCACAGCCGCTTCTGTGATCATCGATGATAAGAAAACAATAGCTAGCTAGCGAACAATAATAACATAATAACAAATAATTTACAGAAGAGGAGCTGGCTAATTTTCAGGCTAATCGTGCGAGAGCGAGAGCGAGTCAGGAGGGGGCCGAGATTGAGGAACCACAGGCTATTCTCAGGACAAAAGGGCAACTGATGGTAGACATCCTATGTATCACAGACAGACACGATAGCGTTAGCCAGCCCGCATAGTACCTACCATGAGCGGTTCGACCAACGATGGAAAAACGGTGGGTACAGCTCCAGGCTTCTCGGTAGTCGGTGCATTCAAAGTGGACGATACATAGGCTACCCTTAGTCCTCATTTGCGAACTTCTTCGGCTGTTATGTTGGGGTGTCTGATTACATCCAGCCATGTCTGCCACAAAGTTGCATCGCGTGGAAAACTATGAAAATGTGCTTTCAAGTCAAGTTTAACAGGGGCATTATAACAACCGGGTACAATGCACCTCATTATTACACCGATATTGCATCAAACAAAAGCTAGCAGACGTTAGTTTGCTCGATTTCAAAGCTAAGTTAACGGAATGTTTTGCTTCGCTTCTTCTCGATTTGCTGCAAAACGAAATTGAAGAAGAAGAAAAAACCAGAAACCGTACTACTATGTGGACTTGCGCCAAAAAAAATAGGTCTTTGTTTCTAACGTTAGACATTTAAATTGAAATAACTAATCGAAAAATGAAGGGAGACACATTCATCAGAAGGACAATATCAGTCATGAGAAGCAGGGGTGTTATAAAGTGCAATTCCCCTTTAACGGCATCTTCAATTGAAATACCCATCTGGGAACATTTCCCACAATCCAGCGTCCATTTTTGTTCGCCGCAAACTGCCTCCAGCCCTCCTCACGTGCCATTGAAGGCAACGGGGCTCGGAGAGATGACCGCAACAGCGTCCTCCCCTCAGGCGAGGCAGATCAACGCAGAAGCTGGTTTACTGGTTGGGTCGGTCTGCGTACGCCTGTTTAGAGACTGCAGGGACATGGCAGGGCACCTCCTCACGAGAAAGTGTGGAAATGCAGCAAGTGCTGCCTCGTGAAATCAGTGGACTGCCCCGTAACATCAGTGGACTGCCCCGTAACATCAGTGGACTGCCCTTGACATCAGTGGACTGCCTGTGACATCAGTGGGCTGCTGCAGTTGGGTGTCATTTCTCCACAGTGAAGCAGTCACACAGCCTGCATCAGCTGCAGTTAGGATTGCCCTTGATTACAGTTATTATCGCAATGAGGCGCACGTTACACACATGGGAGCCTTTCGGCTAAAGTACCTTCCACAACCAATATGGCTAGCAACACCAAGCGCAAGTAAGTAGAATAACTACTAATACGGTGCTAGATCAAGTGGGCAGTTACGCAACAACCATTTAATGAAAAGCTCATCAGAATCAGTCGCTTCACAAGTATATGAACTGATTCAAATGTAAGTTCTAAAAGGATGTTTCCGTTAGGTTGGGATTTAATTGCCTAATAATGATGTCATGACACCTGTTAAGCAATTTCATGACAGCTAGCTACTTAATCTGAATAGGAGGCTGCTATGCAGTTTTGATGTACAACTGGTTAAAACCTCTATTTGAGCTTTGAACGTTTTGTCTACAAGGAGTTCCATTGCTTTCAACTTTCAATTTCACACAAATTATCTCGAGTTTTCAAGAATCGCCATCATTTGAACCTGCCTTTTTAAAAATCTGATGCATTTCTGATGCATTTTTGCATCAGAAATGCATCAGAAAAAGAGGACCTGGAAAATGTTTTATTTTAACCAAGTGACATATCCTTATACATAATAACATATTCACATGAGAATGTGCATTTTAAAAACATCTAACCACAGCTTGCAGTATTTCTACGCAGTAGTCAATCAGAAAATATAGCTAACCTAAACCTGACAACAGCTCATCAGCTCAAAAAACAGATTGTTTGACGTTAGTACTCTCTTTTATTGATCTATTATCCTCTGCAGTTAGACTTTGTGCTTTTAAACTACTCAGAAAAATTCAGCAAGGTGCCAAAAATGAATGGTGAACTGGGAGGAGGATTCACGCTATGCAAATACAATGGGATAGGCTCCATAAAAGTACTTGTGTTACACCAAAGTGAAATATCCCTTTAATCTTGTGAAAACTGTTCTTTATCATATGCAAAGTGATGCATTTTGAAATTTCTAATAAAGCTCATTTTTAAACGTATAACCAACCACAGAAAACAGACAGAGGTTTTAAAGACTATGCAAGCACATTATGTTCCAACATGTACAAAAGAGAAAAAAAAAAAAAAAGAAACTTAAGGCAAAAATGTTCTTATCAGAGCAAGCTCAAGTATGAACAATGAATACGAATATATAGGGAGAAGTTCCTTTGTTTAAATTTGAGTTCACTTCAGATCACAGCGGTTCAATAAACGTTGAGCTTTTGGCCGCCTGAAATAATTAGTGTTGCATGCACCTATTTTATAGCACTTGCCAGTTATAATTGGTCCATGCCCTTGTTAGTGGTCTCATAGGATTAACCTAACAAAGCCACCAGTCACCAACTACCTGATGGAACACAGTGTACGTCTCCCCCATTGTTCTGTCCCTTTCTCCTGCACAAAAAACTAAATCCTGTATTAATACAACCACTGCTTAAGCCAGGAAAGGAGAACCGTGTGGCTGACATGGTTGAGATTCCGTCATAGGAGAGTTTATACTCTCTACATCTACGTAAATATATTTCAATGAATTAGGCTATCTGACAGAAATATCACATTTTTCTTTTTCATTCATTGCCGTTTTAGTTTCTTTTCTAAATGGCACATCAGCAGTGAAACATAAAGGATGAGCTAGACTTAACTTATCAGTGCAATAAAGGCAGATGTAGGCTAGTCTATGTGGGTCTGAGAAATCAATTTGCAGTATTAACAGTTCTGCTGCCAGTTTAAAACAAACTGTTTTCAATGTGGGGTTGTCACTTCACGTGTATTTACACCGTCTACAATGTTTGGGTCAATTACCTCAATTTGCACTGTCATTCTTCCGCAAGCAAGGACTTGATTGTTTTCAGTAAACAGTTTGTCAGGTCTCTGTTGTTGTCCTTTTTAAATGCTTCCGATGCTTGAGTAGCCGTCACACCAAAGCCTATAAATAGCCCAACATTTATTGTAGGCATGGGTGGTTACGTACCAATGGAGACTTGATTTGTTGAAATCACGTACGCATGCTAGATATGACAGTGGTAATATAATGCTGGAACATATCGATGCTATTACCGTATGCTGATGGTGCCTAGGACATGGCTTCTTGCAGCAGCAACAAAATGTAACTTGCAGTGAGCTAAAGTTAGCCAACTTGAGGCTGTTTGATAAAAATTTGAAACCAAACACGGCAAAGCTTGCTAGCTAGCTAGTTAGCAATAGAACACATTTTGGTTATTTTATAGTTTGCTAGTGTTCATGTGTCTAGTGTCAGGATGCTTTCAATAAGCGTCACCATCCAAACCTGTCCTTTTAAAGCCTATTCTTTTACAAAAAAAAAAAAAAAACTGTCTGAGTTCTTCACATTTATGTTTTGCCAACTAAACAAATCAGTCCAGGTAAAATCACAGCACAACTTTTGCTCTTCCATTGGCGTATGTGAGAAAGCCAGTCTTGCAGCTGGTGCTATCCTGGTCCGAATAGGCAGAACTGAGCATGTAAGAGAACAGTGCATTTACTCCCAGAGCAAGCGCTACGGCCATGACTGGCAAGCCCCGCCCACGGCTGCCAGGGCCCCTCCAGCCGTCCTCCAGCCAAGTGCTCACGGTTCCCCACAATAACACCGCCGATTAGGGTTGGGGAGATGACTCCAGACACCCCAGCAGAATCACCTTTACCTCTGCATTTTTAGAGTTCATACCGTTTTGAGAAACTCACATATTTGTTGACTGCTGTCTGACACTTTCTGCAACAATAAACACCCCCAAACAAGAGCTTGTCAAACCTAATGGGGAGAAAAAAATCAAGTATTGGCATTTTTATAACTCCACAAATATGCGATTGACTCAAAGGAAAAAAAGACAACTACGGTGTTTAGTCAGGACCACAATTGCTGGGAGTTAGGCCTAGTGGTACGAAAACTGAATGAGCGCAACATACGCACCGCACGGCTAAACCGAATTCCAGCACATCAATCCACATGTTTTTGCTTTAAAGGGAAAATTCCCTCCTTCACTATACTGCTTAAAAATGATTTCACCAGCTGGCTGATAGTTAATTATATAGCCCATGTCCCACAGGACGGTTTAAAAATGCATGGGGATCACAGCCCCCTCTTTCCTCCAGCGCCCTCCCTGCTATGACCACCCCCCCTCATCCCCACAGGGTCTGGCAGACCAGTACCGTTCCTGGAAATGGGGAGAAAGGCCTGTTCACTCCCTGTGGGCAGAGATAAGGGCTTGGAGACAAGGCAGAGCATTTGGGCACTGAAAATCACGTTTGGAACAGCACCCTCCCGTCGCTGGATTCTCGTTAGTCGAGAGGGGGACAAATATATTCATATGTGCTGCAGTCAGTATGCAGTTGCAGAGAGGAACCGTGAGGAAATCAAGGATTAACTCAAGAAGCAATTATATTAAACGAAAAGTTTCCGGAGCTGATGCCAAGGCCTAGCTGGTCAGTAAACTGGGCCACTGTCGCAATGGCGGGACCTTCTCGGCAAGAGGGAACTCCAGACTGCATGTGTGAGCGTCTGAGTGCGTGTGTGTGAGTGTATGCATGTGCCTCCAGTGACGCGGGGGTCACTGCAAACACATGGTGTAGCAGTCTCAAGTACTTCAACAAACAATCTGCTGATCATTGAGCATAAACTGCATTACTGCCTTTATCTTCACTAGTCTGGTCTCAATCAAAATGGGGAAAACCAGCTCACTAGTTACTGTATGCCATTTATGAACTGGAGTGCCTCATTGTGAACAAACCAAAGATGTCCTTAGCAACCAGAATGCAACATATTGCTCATACCCATCGGTAAGCAAGCCCACACAATTCCTTCAGGAATTGTAACCTTTCTAGTTTCAACCTATAATTTAAAAAATATCAGCCAAATAACTCTTTCATACAGAATTTGTTTAGATCTATACAACTAGAGCTGTTGTTCAATTTAAAAGCACAAAACACATCCTAACCGCTTCGCAACATCCGCTTTGGCTAGAACTTTTCACCAAGACGAAAAGACATCAGCTCCTCAACACAGTTGTGCAACTGAACTGCGTGACATTTGATTGGCCCTGCATCGTAATGAAACCGCAGACAAAAACAATAAACAAAAACCGCCCATTATCAAAACACATACCCTGCATTTCCATTGGCATGAACTTAAGACCTTATCCGTCACAGCTGTTGGACATGGTTAAACTAGACAATGTTATACGGCAACCGCAAAATGTTTTTAATCACCTCAAACCTGAACAAACCCACGGGGTCACCCGGCTGTTGTAATAGCCTTTTCCTTTTACCGCAGAATATGACAGCACTGCGAGATAAGCCCCTGTCAAGATCACACACCAGACGTGCGATAACACGCAAAATGAGGTAGCCGCTGGCCAGCAGCCACCAGGCCAGTTTCCCACAAACCGCCTCAATTAAGGTCAGCTGTCCGTCATGGAAAAGGGTAATGTCTCCAACGGGGTCTGCGGGCTGCACCTCAAAGCTCATCGGCAGAACCGACACTGATACTGACTGGTTGCATCCACGCTGGCGGTGTGAATAAGGCGGCCGTTCACGATTGGGGCCGACTGCTCTAAATGAGAAGGAGATCATCAATGCATCTAACTGATTATACATTGGGCACCGCATGCAGTCCTGCCCATTGCTGAGATTAGGATCCAATGGCGGAAATGCAGGAGGGACCCCGACAGCCTTGGATCTCCAGACGCTTTCTGACGAGTCGCGAGCGAGGAGAGCCTCGATGCGCCAGAACAGCGCTGGAATGAGAACAAAGAAGTGTCGCAACCCCCCACCCTCCGAACCCCAGAGGTAGAGCTGCGAGACGCGACCATAGGGAAGCACAGGTCTGCCTGGCCCAGACCACGATATGTCTTGCTTATAGGACACTTATTATTTGCACGTAGGGAAGGCAAAGGAGCTCAGGTGTGTGTGTGTGCCTGTGTGTGTGTGTTGGGGTACATAAAAAAATGCAGATGGACACATCTACACAAAAAGGGAAAGAAAATACATAAAACCACATCCTTGAGATAGCCCAATTGGTTTGGCTATCCATGAGCCAATGTGCCTTTCGCACAGAAATCATACAGGCACATCATGGAAACTGTGAGTGGGGGTAGCAGAAAGGAAGAGGGAGACAGAAATACAGTCAATGCAGAAATATTAGATTTCATTGCCACCGGCAGATTTCCTTCAGCCATGGGATTTAGGTTAAAACACGGGGGCTACTCGTCCCTACATAGATCACCTTTTTAAAGAAGCACTAGACAGCAGATTCTATATGCGCCTAATAATGATGACACATAAATAAACAGTCAGGCATTTATAATCCGCCCACTGTGCACATAATAAAGCCCTGGGAAGCAGACCTGATGATAACAAGTGTGTGATCGCATGGAAAGAGGAAGCCTCAGAGACTGTGACTGCACCTGCTGTGAGAGCCTCTACCTGAAATCACAGGTGGACCAATAAAGCAGCATACCTCTCCTTTACCGACATGAAAGTCTACATCTGATTGTCTGGGAAGCAGTGAAAATGCAGGAATAAGTCCTCATAGTTGGAGAATTATTCACAGGAACGTAGGTTTCCCAAACCTCCATACACTGAGAGCAGCGCCTGCTGAGATTCACATGCATGGGGCAACAGCCTAGTGAATCATCCCTGGGAAAACTGGCTGTTATCCGACCTGGACTTATGACTAACGCTTTGTTTTTAATTCAGGATAACTGTACCATTGTCCCACGCTCACTATTCGATTGGAACTGGACTAAAAACTAACGGAAACCCTATTTACAGTAACTGGTCTGGAAATCACAAGAAGGAGGAGATGCTCATTCAGTGTGGAGTTTTACACTTTTTACACTTCTATGAAAATGGCATTTCTTAAGGCAATGGGAACTTTTAAGACAATTACTGTACATGTTTTTGCATGGGTAGCCTCCAACCAACCAGCTCTTCTGAAGCAACTGTGGTCATAAAACAGTAGGAAGGTTTTATCGTTCCATTAAAATGACGTGTCCGGCAGCACAAACACCGTGGTTTTAAAGCAAGATCTGTATGAAAAGAAATTAACAGACATTGTTTGCGGCGACTCTTCTGCTAGCCTTAGTAGCGTTTCTTGAGTAGAGATATCAAAAGGCTATATCAGAGAACATTTCAGCTGCTTACAAACTAGATCGCAGTTCAAATATTTTAAACTTGGCGCCTCTGGCGCCCTCTTTCGCAACAAAGGGCAGGGCCACTGTAGTGTTCGCTGTATCACAAAAGAAACTAAGCGCTCTGTATTGTAAAATAATATAATTAGCCGACCTTAAGGTGCACGTTGCAGATTAGGCCTATGTATTGAGTTTAAATTCACTTCTGGCCAATTCTTCCTCAGACGAGTCACTGTCATTTGCAGAACATCAGCTGAGTTCTCACTATTTGTGGAGCAGAACTGTCCACTAACAACCTTTAATTTTACAACATGGACTTATTTGAACAGCCAGGTTTGCCCTTATTTCGCCCTGAGTGTGCGGTACAGTGCCCCGACCGCGAATAATGCAGCCATTAGCTTCAGTTACAGGGGATGCTATTTTACAAATGCTTCAGAAAACACACTCGTTACCAAATGCACGATTAGCATTAATTAAATGTTAAATTACATATTTACATGGATTCGTGCGCATGGTAGCAGAAACGAAAGAATGTCTCAGTGTTCAGTCTAACGTACAAAGATGTCATGTAGTATACATCTACCCACAGCAAGCCAAGATGAATGATTAGAAGACACAAATTTTGGCAATTAAATGCGAAATTTGTCGTCTGGTGCCCGCTACTCAGCGAATGACAGCGCATTCTGCCGTGCGTTATTTTTTAAATTGGACCTTCAGCGCACCCCACCCTTCGTATTTAAGTTTGCCACCTGTGGTTACATTTTATTCACAATAAAGTTTAATTGATCCTGCAGTCACTGTTCTTTATGATTAATACTCAACTAAACATCCATTCATCAAGCATATCAGCTTATCCACTGCTGTTTTGCTTGCATATTGTTCGTGATAACTTCCATTCATACTGTAAAGTACTGATGTCATTATGCATTTAAAGTAATTACCTACAGGGCTGGGAAATAAGACATGAATCACCTTTATTCAGAAGTTCAACGCTAACCATACAAGCGGGAAAAATGTGCTTTAGCAACTAATTCAGCTTGTTCACGTGACAAAAAACTACACGATTTACAAACTAGATCGCTGAAGGAAATGTCACACATTCGCAACTTACCTTGTTTAAACATTTACCAAATTGCAATTTTCTATTTTACTACAAGTACCACAGTTCGCGATTGAAGATATTGTCAGTTAGCTAGCAATGGATACAATTTAGGAATATGGTTTCTACGCAGTTGACAACGACACATGTCGACTGGTGTAATAGATAACATGGTTAACTATGACATCTACGAAAACTGCGACCAGACTTATACCATTAACTTGGTCAGCTATTGACTAGATTAACAAGCCAGATAACATGTTTACTAGCTACTGCATGTACAGCTTGCTAATGCTAAATTTTTACAAATGACTATAAAGTAAACTAGTTAAGCGTAGATAGCTAGCCAGCATTAGTTCTAAACCTCAGCTCCCGAGCCAGCTATCGATACATATCTCAAACACAATGCAAAGCATATATTTTCGACTAGCCGACTAGCTCTCAATTGCCTGTACTTAATTGGTGACATTCAACCACATTTATATCAGATAGCAGATTTATAAGCCAAGCAGTCATTACGTACTGTCGAATGTAGCTTGAAAACTAGCGTGTTGAGTTGCACTCAAATAACCAGTCGTCTAACGTTAGCTACCACTACCTGCCAAACGCCCGGAGGTAGCTAGCTAACATTAGCTAGCAAATTCGCCAACAGATAACGTGCTTCTCGATGCGGCTTCTGTGGTTAGCTTGCTACGTTAACTAATTAGCGACTGTTAGCTGAATAGCAAGGTACCGAGCACTAATTCATTTACAGAGCTCAATGACAACTAAATATCCAGACCATTTAAAGACATGACGTTATTGAAAACGTGAGTATCACCAGCTAGAGATTCCTACAATATCACCTACCTTGCAGTTCCTCCGTCCTCCTCGTTCGTTCAACCAACACAACTGCAGTTTCTTGCTCGTGTGCAGCCGGTCTTACGGCTCCTCTTCCCGTACAGCTATTGATATAATTTGAACACTGGCAAACGAACTATTTGTTTTTCTTAGTTTTTTTCTATCCACCTTCCTTTTTTACTCAAACAAATCGTTTTTATCTTAGTTCTATAACGGGATAAGCACATAAAAAGAGAGTAAGTGGAAACGGCTCGTCAGAGGTAAGCAAAGCCAGTAAGTTCGCCTCGCGCTGCTACAGTCCCAAGGCTCCAGTGCACAAGGAGAGCGGACGGTCGATTCATAACAAAAACACGCATCTGCCAGGAATACGCAGTGTGTAGCGCGAGCACGCCTATCGGTACAACTACTGCCTAGCCAGAATGCTGCGAGCGGCAGGAAGGAGTTAAATTATTCATGGGGGGGGGGCATTCGCAACAGATATGTTGGGAATTATTCAAGAAGACGGCATGGTCGATGGCAATCAAATCTTTATTTCATCTTCCCATGGATATATATTTTTTTTAAATTGATGCGATAGAAAGGTGAAAGACAAACTGAATGTAAGCAGTGACTCCACCTGGTACGAACTGCGGTATTGTATGGGATGTTTGATAACCACTTAATCTCTGCCCCCTTTAATATAAATATATACATGGTCAATTCTGAAATAATAAATTTGCATCATAATACTTTATTGCGTTTTAATATACAATCACTAGCCCACAAGTCTCAAAAGGCCAGTTGTTATGTGCATCTCTGAATAATTTATTAATCTTAAAAAGCATGCTCTTGTGTTGTTTTCACCCGAAAGAGGATTCGGATATACTGAGCTATTGGGGGGGGGGGGGGGGGGGCAACTTGGAATATTTGCATGGTCTGAAATATCACAAAATGTTAAATTATCATCCCAGAATATCATGCAGAGAATCTCACTTTGTGAGAAGTGAGAGTGCCCTTAAGAAATTTTTACCTGTTATTTATTTATATATATATATTTTTGCTTTAGACTTTATTTAGTCTACTACAGCAGTGAGGGCACTTTCTAAACTTCACAAGACGTCTTTTCTTTTCAGTATTCATTTCCGAAGCATTGACAAATGGGTGCTGGTGATCATTTTTGTTGACGGAACCTTTTTTTAAAACCTAATTATGTCTCCCTCTGGCGATTTACTTACAAAAAAAAACTTAATGCAGATGACTTTTTTTTTTAGAATACGTTCTTATAATGAAGGTTTCACACAAGTATAATGAAAATATGTGTGCCTTAAAAGAGGCACAAATTGTTCCTTTTCTATTTAAAATGCTTCAATTTTTGGCATGATGAGATAAAAAAGAAAAATGGTTCAGGGACGCACAGCACAGGAATCCCATTCGTGAGAGGAAATCAAATTCTTAAACATTTATCTACACAGGAATGCAAACAAAGACTGATCCCTGGTGTGTTAGACCACACCTGCTCTGGGAGCCCACACCTAGAGTAGAGACAGGCACTGGTCCACATTTCCACTTCCTACACATCACAGAGCACACGTGTTGTTTTTGATCTCCATATCTGTCTGGAGTTCAGCTAATGTGCAGCACAGGAACTGCCAACAAATTCACCTGTCAGAGTGAACTATATTCTCACCATCACTGGTAGCCAATGGCTAAATGATCAGAAATTGAAATATACAATACAAGTATTGTGGGTTTTGCAGACAGGGAAATTCCACATTCTATGTGGGCGGTTGTTAGACTCATCCAACCGGATTTTTCAGTGATTGACATGAACGCACGGACAGCATTTCTTCCGCTCCGTCTCTGCTTTCCTCTTCCTGGTTTTCTCCACATATTTTGCCCTGCAGGTCATCACCTCTTGATGACAGTGGGTGTTCAGCAGACCCACGTCCCACTGTAGGTGCACAACAGTACACAATGAACCTCAAAACCAACCCTTGCGTTGTCCATTTCTCCAGCATTCATATTGTGTATGGATAATACAGAGTAATGAATATTTATCTGAAGTTTTGTATTACTTGGCAAATGTATTTGATATATAATGTTAATATTTAATATTATTCTTGAAACAGTGTAGTTACATTCAACAAACAAAAGTATTCTTTTGAAGTTTGGCTTCAAGTAAGATTCCCTATGCAAAATATGTTGTCATCAGATGACAACGTTAATTAAAAAGCTTGTTCACATGGACACACATTTCAGAGCAAGCACTGAGAAGTTCATTTCATGTTTATATCATAGTGACAGACTGGCAATTAACAGAAGATTAATAGATGATCAACGTGTATTTTAATTAACATATCCATATAACATAACTACTGGCGGTGCTCCTAGACATCTCTTCTGAACTGATGGCCATGAACACAGACAAAGTCTCCATATCTTGGCTATCTGTAACACCATTGAATAAAGAAAGCAAACATATTTTATGCAGGGAAGCAAAGATGTAGCTTTTTGGTATGAAAGATCGTGACTCAGTGTGGCCACACTGACTCAATTTCCACCATTATGTGGAACATAATAATGCTAATCTGAAAAATTAAATTCATGGTTGATTGATGGGCCTTGGTAATACAGCATAAAGCTGACAGATCGCTCTTTTAGATAGAAATCTCTGGAAAATCAGGAACAGATTTTTGCTGTCTGTCAACTAATGAATGTACAGTAATGCAATGTGCAACCAAATCAGCATATTAGGTTATTATACATCTATTGAGAGCTGCAATATATAATGTTTAAAATATGCAAAAAGCTATGCATACAATTAGTCACATTAATAGTTTTTTTATGGAAGGATCACTTTTTTAGTTTTACAGAATGAGCATTTATTTTACTTCCTCTTGAAATGCATCTTCTCTTGATTAAATTGCAAATAGCATGCTTGTTAAGATATCACTCACTCAACACAAGGTAGCTGTCACAATTCAATTAAAGTAACAGCTCCATCAGTGTCAAGACAAAATGCTGTCCAGCTCTTCCCTCTGGATAAAAATCAGAACATAGACAGCTTCTTTATGTTTATCAAGTCAAGTTGGAAAAGAAGAAAGCCCTGCTATTGTCAAATGTGGTACAGATATCACAGAAAGAATGGACAGTGTATGGAAAGTCACTCCACTGTTTGCTTGTAGCACTCAGGACAAGATTGAATTAAGACCCATTCAGCATAGATTACAGTTCCATTACTAAGAATGTATCCTCTCTGGAGAGGACTGACACACACACACACACACACACACAAACACATATCTATATATGTGTGTGTGTGTGTGTGTGTGTGTGTGTGCATGTGCATATATATATACTCACACAAACACACAGTGAGCTCCATAATGTTTGGGACAAAGATTTTTTTTCTGTATTTGGCTCTGTACTCTAACCACATTTGAATTGTTTAATTCCAAATCTAAAATTGTAAAGTGCACATTCTCAGTTTTTATTTAGTGAGCTTTTCATAAATTTGGTTTCAACATGTAGAAATTTCAGCATTTTCTACACATAGTCCCCCCATTTCAAAGCACCATAATGTTTGGGACATAGTAATTAGTTAAGTAAATGAAAGTAGTCATGTTTAGTACTTTGTCGCATATCCTTTGCATGCAATGACTGCTTAAAGTCTGTGACCCATATACTTCACTAGGTGCTGAGTATCTTCTCTGATGAGTTTTCTCTTCAGCATATGAAATGCATCTTCAGTTGGATTCAGACCTAGTGAATGACTTGGCCTGTTGAGAATTTTCCAGTTTTTATCTTTGAGAAACTCCTTTGTCACGTTAGCAGTATATTTTGGATCATTGTCTTACTGCAGGACGAAGCACTGCCTAACGACTTTGGAGGCATTTGCTTGAACTTGAGCAAATAAGATGCTTCTGTACGCAACAGAATTTATTCTTCTGCTGCTATCAGCAGTTATATCATCAGTGAAAACAAGTAAGCCAGTACCTGTAGCAGCCATGCCCAAACTATAACACCCCCATCACCATATTTCACAGATGGGGGGGGGGGGGGTGCTTTGGATCTTGGGTAGTTCCTTTTAGCTTGCACACTTTGCTCCTGCCATCACTTTGATAAAAGTGAATCTTGGTTTCATCTGTCCACAAGACCTTTTCCCAGAACTTTTCAGGCCCTTCTAGATACCTCATATATATACTGTTATTGATTTAGGTAAACAATAAACCTACCAAATATAATTGACCTGAAATTAAGTAGAGGATTGTGAATCATTTCATTATGCTTAACAAAGGGTATTTTTAAAGTGTTTTTATTATTCATGAAATCCCGTGAGATTTTCAGCTTCTCTGAAAGCTGATTCACCGAGGAAGAAATACATGTGGATGTTCTGAGAGACAGACTGATATTCAAGACAGGTCAAACCAATCCTAAAGAAAGAAATGGTGAGATAGATGGAACAGTCGTGGGACCAAGCAGTTTGAGGCTTAAATTTCACAGTCCATAGCTGTCCTACTCATTTACAGTATGGTACCGGTGAGATTGGGTTATGTGGTAATATAAAATATAACATTCGAGTGCACATCAACCGTAAAAAATTTCAGCCCTTTGCACTCTCTGCAGAGGCATCCACTCAGGTGTTACTAAAAAGGGAGTTGGCTACGCAATGTTTGATCATAGAACAAATTTTATTGTACATCCAATTCCACCAAATTTCCCAAATATATACAATCAGGAGTCTTAGTAACCACTAAGGCAATGTAAACTGCATCTCCTTTCCAGTCAATGGTACATTTCTCTTGCTCTATACATGATCTGTCAATCTCTCGTGCAATCTGTCACTGTGTTCCTTTAGTCCTTGTTTGCTTCTGTCCCTGTCTCAGGGGAGGAAGTTGGCCTGTTGCCAAAGGGGAGGCTGGATGTAGGACACATCAGGCTGCTATTTATGACCATTGGCCACATCAGTGCAGTTTGAACTTGCTGGCATCAGCTTCATGCCTCAGTGGGCATGGTCCCACCCAACCCTTCCTGCTCAGCCCCCCTCCATCCCAGGGCAGCCCCCACGGTCTTTACGAGACCAAAGCCGCTGCACACCCGTGGAGATCTGCCGAGCCGGCCGGGCAAATTGAACCCCAGCAAGCATGACAGTCACACCCGAGATGTGGAAACTGATAAGACACCTGTCAAAACAGGCAATGGAAATGCTTATTTTAGACTGGAGAACAAAAAACTAATGGAACTGGGGGAAAACAGTAACTAAATCACGACAGACCTACACATCTGAGGAGCTCATATGAGGGTACAGTATTCTGCAGGGTTGTGATTGAGCAGAGGTCTGCAACCCGGATCCTGGAGAGCCACAGGCAGTGCTGGTTTTTCATTGTTACTCTGTACTTAATGAATTAAAGCAGTTGATTACGCAGTTAATGCTGATTTTAAGGTGAAAACAAAAACCAGCAGAACTTGTGGCTCTCCAGGACCAGGGTTGCAGATCGCTGTTCTAGAAACATCATGGGATTGTTGCCATGACCGCTGTTCTGGTGCCTGTGTTTCGGTTTTTGCTGTAGGGTTTCGCAAAGTCGCAGAGAGGAAAAAGAGATTAAATGAGTTGGGTTTGATCAGGAGAAATCTGTCGGAGCCAAGCAGAGGCAGCAAAACCCAGGCCCCAGCCCCAGATCCTCTGTTAATCCACTCTAACTCTGGTGCCTTCTGCCAAGCAGTGTCAAACTGCCATTCCCCGCACTCCTTCCCTGGGGCCCTGGCAGACTTAATCCTTCACACTGCTCTCAGATGCTACACCGAAGACATGAGAGAGAATGGTTCAGTTCCCTTCGGTAACAGATGGTGTGGCTCTGTGTATCTGAGCTGATATCGCTTCAGAGTGTATGCTTTACACTGCTGTTTTCCTTCAGACACTTTCTGACAGAGGCCCAGAAGACCCAACCTTGCTGCGGTTCGCATCAGTTCATAAGCGCCGGTGCCAGAACAGCCAGTCAAAGGTGTCTTTGTCAAAGATACTGTCTCTGTCAGTGACGCAGTCACAATCCTTTTTAAGTAGTGCATGAATTTGTGTGGCTGGAAGCGGGGAAATAGGAAGGAATTGGGGACACTGCCCAAGGGCCAGACCAGTTTGCTAATCCATTTCTTGCTGTGCATTTTGGTGTTGCTGCTATATAAACAGCCCGCTGTATCTGCCTAAGGGTATAATTGTACTGGCAAGAACCCTTTGTGGCAGAGCAAGATAGGAGGCTCATCTCCTGACAAGCTATAGGTTGCAGCCTCCTATTGACGCACTGTAGCCTCCAGTAATCCGAGACCAAGCCTGTCGTCATTATAGTCATTTTAGCACCCTCTGCATGAACAGGTTCCTCCAGTACAGGAATGAAGGATTTGGAAGAACCAGATCCTCTGTAGACTGCCTGCAGGGAAAATAAGAAATATTTTAGTGATTAAACAGTTCTTCAAACAAAGGAAAAACGGGGCTAAATATGAAAATTGACACTTACTTCACCTACCTGGTTAACTAATACAATGTATTGTATAGATATGTACAAAACAGTTGCTGCTCTCTTATTCTGCCAACTGTGCATTTTCAGAATGTTACACAATGAAAAGTGTTCAATATTATAATATAATAATAGCAATAATAATAATAAATATGTTATTATTATTATTATTATTATTATTATTATTATGTACCAAATAAGTAATATTTAATTGTCTGACCCTTTCTATGTGTCTGAGCAATTACTCTTACTATGCTTACTTTAGTGAGAAAAGGATTAAGGAGGGAGGCATCTAACACTGCAATCTCAATAATCTGTTCACAGGGAGAAGGGGGTGATTAGCCATGAATCTCATGCGCTGCACTCAACATGGCAACAGTGGCAGCATAGCAACCAGTTGCTAGGGAGAAGGAGAAAGCAGGCGCATGTGAAGCCGCCATGCTTATTAGATAAGTGAGCTGTAAAAAAAAAAAAAAAAAAAAAAAAGGAATTCCCCAGCGACTGTCACTGCTGCCTGGTTTCCATGGTGACCACATGGAAGTGATGGAATTGAAGATGGAGGGGCACACTGCATGCACCATGTGTTCTCTCACTGGGAAGTGGAACACCAATAGATAAAAGGCACCAAGGGCCTTGCCCCACATGTAAAAGACAGAGGGAATGGCACCTGCCAGAAGAGCTAGTCTATTCTTGTCCTCTAGAAGAACCAAAGGAATTTCCAGGCTTCAGTGCCATCACAGGAAGATGGCAGTATCCATTTGGTGGTACACTGAGCCAAGAATGTGAAAAAAAAATTAGAATTTGTGAACTTTTCAATTGTGAAAATCATTTTTTGTAACACTTTTTCACAAAAAATCATCTTTTTCTACGCAATTTGGATTGCTTGGTCATGCTCTGACTGCAATGCTCATCGCAGCCTCCATTATGGATTTTGGACAGCACAAACAAGGGTGCACTCTCGTCTGAAGCATGTAATGCGAACGCTTCCTTCTTTGCATTTTGCAAGTCAGCTTGGACAGACATAAGTTGGAAGAAGACACTTCAGGTAGTGTCTGAATTGCCAAACACAATCTATGAGTATCTGGAAAACTTTGTTGACTTTTGTGGCACAGGCTTACTGTAATGTAATTCGTGTTGGCAGATATCTGCCGCTCAGTTTGGTTGGCTGGGCTGTTTGTTGTTTCAAGCTCCCACCCCAGAGACTGTTTGCCCTACCCCTCCCTGTGACTTGCACTTCCTCTTCTCTGATCATATTTATGCTTTCAGAATTACAGAGCCCAAGTGGTGTTTTTGCATTATTTCAGTCTAGAAATTACTGAAAAAATTTCAAATGAATATTATTCAGCTTTCATTTAGTGCTTAAACAAATCAAAATCACCCCAACTAGTTTGATCAAGGATCAAGAATAGCTACTGAAAGCCCTCTATGAAGCTCACTGTAGCTAGCCTGATTATTACGCTTCTATAAAACACATGTTAATTACAATAACATTTTATTAACTATTATTCCTCATGTAGGCTAATAATATGTAAAACAAATGTAAAACAGTTACATTTGCTCTATAAGGAATGCTTTTTATAGTCATAGGATGTTTGGTCACATCAAGTGATTGGTTTGGCCTTTTCTATTTGGAAGTAGCTGTAAATTTCAAGTAACATTTAGCTATGCACATTATTTATGGCAGGTCCACCAGAGAATGTTCCAGCATTGAACTGCGACCTCCAACTGGACTCCTGTCCAGAATTACTAACTCACCATTGGCTTTATTAGCAGAGCACATCCCCAACATTAGATGTAGTTATGTCACCTTTCAGTGCATACTTTTTAGGCTCTATAAATGACAATATTGAATTAATCTTGAGAGACTAGCGGTAACTGGGGTGCGATGAGGCAGTGTCAGTGGGGTCCACTGAATCACTCCCATGGACCACAATCTGAAACAGTGCCTTAACAGGACAAGCGATTCAGGAGCCCATTTCTGCAAATTATTTTACAGTAAGAACAAAAATTTACCTAACCTCTAATGATCATAACAGGAATGTGAATAATTGAGGTAACATTGCAAAATAAATGTAAAAATTAAAAATCCACATGTAACATTGTATAAGCATGGCTACTTAATTCCTGTTAAAATAAGTGTTTCTTGATGCAAGCCAGAAAATTCCTGAGCCATGGCAATTTTTTAAAGACTGTGTTTTTTTAAGAGCCCTGTGTTAGCTAGTAGTCATGTTGTGCTAATGACGGCCTTTAAATTTCAATTTAGGCTTTAAAAAGTGTGGCTGAGTCGCTCATTGGAATCTCTGCATGTCGTCTCCACTCACCTGCAACCGTTCGCTCATTGTGTAATGCGCGCTCACGGACATGCGGATTGCTTCATCTCAGTCAGATGTGTTAAGGAACGCGCTTAATCTCCATGGAGACTCGGACGCGTCCCTTCAGAGGCTCGGGCTCCGCCGGAGAAAAGGTTAGTTGATCAAAAATACACATAAAGTGATAGGTCGAATTAACAACTAACGTAATTAAACCGATGACGATTAAAACGATAAAACTAAAGTCATAACGAATGAGCTGTGCAGAAAGCTGTCCACGATCTACGTTAACTGTGATAACATGTTGGTTATCTAATCTTTCCACAGTCCCGCACAGTAACCTTAGCTCCCCAGCGCTAGGCTATAATGGCACAGCAGCGTTAACATAAACTGTAGCTAGTATAAATATTGGCTATCTGATACTGGCCGGCATCAAATTAAATTTATAGTTGTTATAGCCAACCAACCCTTGTGTCATTGGCGCACACATAACTGCAGTTTGCTAGCAAGCGAATTGGCTTTATAACTTTATCAAACTTGGTTTATTTTGGAAAATTATGCCGAGTATTAAGTAGACTAACGTTTACTGACGTTTAGTAGCCTACTGTTTGCTTGCAGCTTTCGCTTGTTTGACAGAGTTATGTAGGCCTAAATGAGACAACACTGCAGGATTATTTAGCTAAATTATAGCGGCCTTAATATAAATGACTTAACGGTGACTAGTTATATGACCTGTCTAAATTAGCTATCTATTTGGCAATCTATTTTTATAGTTGCAAATATTTTAACGTTGTAAGTCGGGAAGTCATCACTTGCCACTTAAAGTTCTCTTTTTGAAGATTTACCTTGTGGAAGAACTTGGGTTGCTTTCAAGGCACATGCACTTATATTACATGTCCTATTCTGAGACAAACTGTTTTTGGAGGAGTCAGTAATCCAATGTTGTAGCTATTTATATTTCAATATTATGTGTTCTCTGATTGTCCCTAGATTTATTGAAAAATGTATAAAATGGCAACACTTTTATTTGCAGTCAATCCCCACAGAATGTTCAACAGCTGGGCAAGACAGGCAGCTGAGAGCCTCACTAATGCTCAACACATGCGAGAGGTCAGACAAAGGATAGACCTGGACCATCAAGTGCGTACAACAGAGGACTGTGTTGTTCACTATATTGACACAAGTTTTTTTCTAAACTGGTCTAGAAATTGCATAAGAAGCAGAGCAACTCGCAAATGAAGTTAATATAAGCCACTTCTCTCATCCTTCACATCACATACCCAACTTCTCCATGATTTGAGTACACTGACAGGGACCATATGTCCTCTGTAAGAGTTGATTTAACACTGAAGAATTTACTGTGTACCTGAGCCGTGGAGGACCAAGGATGGGCCGAGGTAAATTTGCTGAAGCGACAGAGAATGAATCCAGGCTGTGACATATCCTACCTTGAAGTGCTCCCGTCTGGATGAATTAGGTTTAGCAGCAAGTTATCCCTGTTTTAAAGTCTTGTCAAGAGCCCTGCCAATATTTGCGCAGGGTAAATAATCCCTTCAGTTTTGTGGCTCCACAAAGCACTCCTCCTCATAGTGTTTTGGATGTAGTGCAGCTTAATGCAAGGGTGTCACATGCTTTCAAATGCCCCCCCAAATCCAACATGCCTGCAAAACAATGAAAAAGATGAGATGCAATACAATAAGCAAAGTGATAGGAAAACACAAATTACAGCTGCCATTTTTGACATGCTCCTAGCGTACGGTTCTGTTTGTCTTGTGTTTAGCACTTCTTTTATTCAGAACTTTGTAATGTCCAGTTAGAATTGTAACCTGTCTCATTGCTGCAACCACATTCCCCCCCCCCCCCCCCATGAGTTAGACCCCGTTAGACCAGCTAGTGCAAAAGTGTACAAAAGTAAACAAGACATACATGCAAGATATACACTATATGACCAAAGGTATCTGGACACCCCTTGGTCTAGGGCTGTTTTTCATAGTTTGGGCTAGGCCCCTTCATTTCAGTGAAGGCAAATCTTAATGCTACAGCATACAATCACATTCTTGACAATTCTGTGCTTCCCCAACAGTTTGGGGAAGGCCCTTTCCTTTTTCAGCATGACAGTGCCCCTGGGCACATAGCGAGCTCCATACAGAAATGGTTTTGTTGAGAATGGTGTGGAAGAACTTGACAGGCCTGCACAGAGCCCTGACCTCAACCCTATCCAACACCTTTGGGATCAATTGGAAAGCCAACTGCGAGCCAGGCATAATTACTCAGTCGGTGCCCAACTTCACTAATGCTCTTCTGGCTGAATGGAAACAAATCTCTGCAGCAATGCTCCAATACCTACTGTAGTATAAAGCCTTCCCAGAAGAGTGGAAGTTGTTATAGCAGCAAAGGGTGGACCAGCTGCATATTAATGCCCATAATTTTGGATGAGATGTTGGATGTCATGTGTCCACATGCCTTTGGCTATGTAGTGTATGTAAAGGTTCTGAATCACGTAGACTGAACAATGAGCTGTTTTCCACAGTTTTGCATTGTAGTCATTTCAGGGAAAACTGAAGAGAGGGTAAATGCAATAAATATAAGGCTTCTCAGAGTGGTCATCACCTTGCAGGAACGCCTGCGCAGGCGAGAGCAGGAGAGGGCAGAGGCCGAGCTGAAGAGAGAAACGCACCCAAGACGGTTGCCAGCGCCACCCTTGCTCAACAAGCACAGAGCACGCACCTATGACAGGCCCTGGGCAAAGAACACAGCAGGTACCAAAAAGGTATGGCAACCTCTACCTCACTCTCGATATACAGGCTCTTGATATATACTGATTGGTCCTGAAACTTTACGGCAGTTAAGGCAACTTGTGAGCAGCTTTTTTTGAAGGGCTTTGTGATGGAATGGCATAATACAGCACACAGCGTTTCATTTATAGGATTCCAAGGTGGATTTTCAACAGAGGGATTTGTTTCATCCAGATACATTTTCCATTGTCCACGTCGTCTTCGTGTTTACGGATTTTGTCGCACTGTGTTTGATCCCAGTTGGGATCATTTCTTTACATTTCTTTACATTTCATTTTCATGGCCTTCCCCCACCGGGCCATCTATAACCTGCAGCCCTCCTCTACCTCCGATCGCATCCATGAGCCCAGGGCAGGCCATTTGTCAAACAGAAGCTGTGCGGCCAAGCTTCCTGTCATTGCCCGCAGAGCTCAGACGCAGACTCTGACAGTTTCTGGGAAGACACAGCGGAGAGCTCCAGCCACTGCGACACAGCTCGGTAAGCTCTTTGGAACACCACCCACCCCCCCATCCCAGGAACAACTCTCCATCATCCACAGGACGGGGTAGCCATTTTTTTTAATGTGGTAGATTAATTTATCGGTTATGTTAACTGCCGTATCTGAATTTGTAGATGTGCCATTGTGAAGTGCATTTTGGAATATAAAAATAGGATCTGCCATGGGATCTATTTTTGTGTATGTAATAGTAAATGTGGTTCTATTTGTTTTTTCACCCTTTTAAGGTAAAGTACTACCTCCACCATGCCACAAACAGAATTCGGTGAATGAGAAAAATGCCGGTTGTAAACTGGCACCCAGTAAAGACTTTTATTCTCCGAGAAGAACGCAAAGCAGGAGGCCCAGAGAGGCACCCAGCCAAGAGATGGAAAAGGATAAGCCCAAAGTCACACTCACCCTTAGCCGGCAGGCCTTATCTCCCATCCGCGGTTTGGACAGCAGCTCTGTCCCATTACCCTTGTCTTCCCCTGATTGGACCCCAGTGGACTGGTCTCTGATGTCATCACTCCACTGTCGCTCCCCCAGCCCCGTGGACGAGTCAGATCTCCAACTGATTTCTCACCCCTTCCAAGAGTGTATGAATGAAAGCAGCATTGGCGAGGATATAGGCGACAACGAGACCAGCAGCAGTAGAATTCTTTGTGGAACAGACTTATCTGTAAGCTCAGCGGACAGTGGAATTTCCCACTCAAGCTGCCCCTCAAATAGCGGAGGAAGCCCAGAGAACTCCCTCAGCCATGAATTCCGCTCCCTGGACTTGCTGCCTTCCCAGTACGAGGGTGAAAATGACCCTTTGCCCACCTGGGTGAACCCAGAGAGTGGGGGTGACCCCAGCCCTCCCAGCTGCAGCCCACTCCGCAGCACACGTACCCCCGTGTTACTGGAGCCCCCAGTGAGGCTGGAGAACAGGCTTCCGGGGGAAACGGACAGAGCTTCTTTTAGAGGTGGATACAGCCCAGTGCCACCCATTGCTGAGGCAGGGTCCCTATCCTCCCTGGCTGCCATTTCTGAGAGGACTCATGGGGACCGCCTCCCAGCCCCCACCGCTGAAGAGCATCTAGATCGGCAAATCTCTAACCCTAGCGTCGGCCCCACGAGGGCTCCCTGGGGCCAGCTCAGCTCGGCAGGTCCTGAGAGTGGCCAGGAGACGGTGCCTGCAGAGGGGAGACCTGCCACTGCGACGGGGAGGCGGTCCTTGGACGGCGTCAGGCTGGAAGAGCGAGAAAATGGGGGAGGAGCCTCGATGAGCGGTGCCTCAGTGGGCGTGGCCTCTCGTGGACCAAGAACCAGTGGGCTGCTGGATCACCTGGCCCTGGCGCTGATGGCACTCCAGGAAGTGCGGAGGGAGGTGGTGCAGATCCACCTGGACAGCACGCAAGAGAGAAGCGGAGGCGCAGCGGAGACCAAACCTCCAGCCGACCCAGAAACCTTGCGCAGGATCACAGAAAGGTGCGTTCTGTTCTTCACTGTGATCCAGAGAGACTGCTATGCCCTTGCTATTCCTTAACTGCCTATTTGTATTCAATACTACACACAGTTTTTCAACTGGTGTAGTATTGAGTCCATTTATTGTCTGGCTGCCACTTATTAGAGGCTCAGATATGTATGTATTTGCATCATACATAGCACTTGGATGAAAGGCAGGGCGTTTCTTTTTGCATTTGCAGTTTTAGGGAAAAAAATAGCATTTTTGCCTACAAAATTGCCATAATCAACATACTTTAGAGTCTCAGCCACGTCAGAGCTGCTACACTTTGCATGGTCTTCGGTCCTGTAAGCTCATGCAAATGTGACACAGCCAACCCACCAGCCAGTCAGATAAGGACAGTGGCCCATATTCATTTAACCTCTCTGTCATCTAAGATCAATTTACCTTGGTACATAGCCTAACCTTATCAATTATAAGCTGAAAGACTAAACTGATCCCAGATCAGTAGTCCTACTCTAAAGTGTTTCGTGGATACGGGCCAATAAAACCATGTGGCTGTGAGTAGAAATTCAGACGTTGAGCCTCAGTCGGTTGCTTGAGTGAGCGGATTCGATCTGAATGCTAATGGCCGGCGAATCCCAGTCCGAGCAACCTGGCCTGCTCTGTCTCCGCAGCCTGTTGGAGGAGGAGTCTGACGAGGAGGAGGGGGACCTGTGTCGGATCTGTCAGAGCTGGGGCGGCACCCCCCAGAATCCCCTGCTCACGCCCTGTCGGTGTACCGGCAGCCTGCAGTACGTGCACCACGACTGTCTCAAAAGGTGGATCCAAGCTAAAGTCCAGTCAGGTGAGGCTCCATGTCTCTGGCCTTAAGCTGTGTTTGTAGCAGTATTCAGCTTGCATTCACTTCAACATGTGTGTTCAGTGCTTATGAATAAACAATATTATTGAGTAGCTACATATTAACTAGGTGTGTGGCAGGCATACTGCCGACCAATATATCTATGGCTGCTGGGATGATGATATCTGAGCATTTTAAACTGAAAGTTGTGGTTCTCTTCTCTTGTTGTTCAGCTGACTTTCTTAAAGGTTATGATTGAGTGAGAGAAAATGGTTTAAATGTCTGCATTAAATGTACCAGAAATCTGCTTAAGTATCAAACCCTGGAGACTGTCTTCCATATTATTACTCCATATGAGTTTTACGCTGCATTTACAGCAACACCTTTTATTTCATAAATCATGCTCCATATTCTCACAATAGATTCTCATACAGTAGCCTATCCACCCTCCTATACTGTGCCAATAGCCGAAGGCCTTCATACATAGATTTTATAGTGAATGAATGTAGGGCACACTGGGATTTGTGTGTGAAGCATTCAGTGGCAAATCACTTCAGGAAATGCCATGACATGCACAATTAGGTCTTACTGACTGTGAGAAGTGAATATGTGGGCCCCTCCTTCAAATTATGTTGTTATATCCAACATTGTTTACGTAATGTAGAAGAAGCAAAGAACTATTTCTCGCAGTGTGCTAGATATAAACTTGTAGCTTCAATTTACATTTTCTGCAGCATATAGAGTGTAATACGGGCAGCTGGTGGATGATTGCTCAGTGTCAGTGCTTGTGCGTGTTTGTATGGGTGTCCAGGAGCAGAGTTAACTGCTGTGAAGGCCTGTGAGCTGTGCAAGGCAAGCCTCAATCTGGATCTGGAGGGCTTTGATTTGGAGGAGTGCTACAGGCAACGCCAGGCCCAGGTAAAATTTCCAACTCAAACGTGAAGACCAGACCTTGATAATGTGTATTGAATGAAAATACTCAGACCGTTCAGATGCAGCGGAAACTGAAAAAACCTAGCCATCCCTGACAATTTTCTACAGAACGAGATAACAGTCGAAGAGTACACAGAATTGTCGGTTGCTGGAAAATTGTCATCTGCAGGAATGCTGCTTGGTGTTTAACGTTTCAAAGTATCTCAGTCGCTTATTTTACCCAGCTCTGGTTCCGTTGGTTTTGGCCCAGGAGGTTGCATATGTGGTTTTGTGGTGCGGGTTCAGTGGATATAACCGCACTGCGTCCCCCTCGTTTCCCAGGTGGAGCAGGCCAGTCCAGAGCTGCACGTGCTTCGGCTCCTTCAGCAGAGGCTGTGGGACGTGGTGCACGCGGTGGAGACGCGCAGCTACGCCACCTTCAATGTGAGGGCTTTTACCCACAATGCTGCTGTGCCGCCCATTTCGGCCAAGGGGGGGGTAGACCCGCTCGAGCCAGCGGGGAAAGATTATTTGTCTGCAGGGAGCTGGGCTTTGTTTACATTAGTATGACAAAAAGAGACCCCGCAGGCATAACTTACCCGCTCCTTATCGTGGCATGGGATGCAAGGGACTGTGGGAAATGTTCCCTTTAGCCGGGTGAGCTTAGCGTCCATTGTTCAAAGGAGAAGCAGACAATGCGTACGGGGCCTGATACCAGGTGCGCTTCACCTTGGGCGTGGCTGTTTTTCTTCTTCACGGGGCGACTTAAAACATCTCAGATCCTGTTTACACAGCTGGTTTTCAGAAGAGCGCTCCGGCTAGTTCACAGCCCTCATCTTAATACCCCGGCTGCTGCAGGCCGCGCTCCAGTCCCAGGCTTCTTTTCCGCTTTTGATGTTTTTCCTCATGTCTCTGTCCGCCCTAGGGGGAGGATAGGAGGGGGAAAAAGAACTAAACGTACGGTTTCTTCCCCTCTATCTTAGGTGGCAACGGCACTCTACCTGATTCACCAAACTGCTGGGAGTACAAGTAGGTCTCAAAAAAAAAGGCTTTCTTTCAACAATACTCTTGTAATGATGTCATATTCCCAAATGGAGGTGATATAAAGGTTGGAGTCTAGACGATTTATGATGTACAATACAGTTTAGCATGAGCAAGCATTAATTGGCTTCTATATCTAGGCATGCCAAGCCAGATTCCTCTCCATGAAAGCAATGCTTAACCTTCATGACCCAGATTTTCATAAAACTTCACGTGAAGGGGTTTCAGATTTCTAAATATTGCACAACTCATATTCTCAAGGGATTCTTTTTTTCCTGCATGAAACGCCTTCTCCTTTGCAGAGTGTATTATGACCTGGGCTGAACCAGCATCTGTAGTTCTTCATATACAAGAGCGCAGGTTTTGTCACTCCTGTAGTATTTAGGGAATTATCCATAAATATTAATACTATTATGCATTATTAGGTTACACATGAACACTTGGTTTATATTACCATTTTTAGTTGTTTCCATGCGATACACACCATTAACAGGAAGAGCTTAGGTTTGAAGCAGAAGTATTAAGCTGAGGTAATTACCTCAGATATCATGTTATTTGTTTTCTGGGGAAGTTAGTTCTAATAGATGGTTTGTAGAACTTCAAACAGTGTAAAAACAAGGGCACAAATAGCAGTCATTCTTTATTTATGAAATTATTAAAGAATAACAGATTTAAAGTTTCATGGACGATGAACAACGTCAGCAAACGTAAAGTGACTGTTGAGGCTTTGTCCCATAGGTGTGAGACTGATGGTGGCCTCTCCTGAGAGTGCCAGGACAGGGCACCAGCGAATGGCCCAATCAGAAGAGACATCTGACCCATAATCCTCCACAGCCACACTGCAGCATGAGCATTCTAGGCGCAGCTGTCTTCTTAAAACAGGGATCTCAAACTCACATCCTGGAGGGCTGCTGTGTCTGCTGGTTTTTGATGTGTTCCTGTACTTAAATGCTTAATTTAAGGCATTGATTGGCTAAAGAGTCTGCACACCTTGTTTTCAAGGCTTAAATTGACTGCAGATTGAAAGGAAATGACTAAAACCAGCAGAGACTGTGGGCCTTCAGGAGCTGAGCTTCAGACTCCTGTTTTAATAAGATATTGGTTGCGATTAAAGTCTAGTTAATAAAAACAGGATTTGAATTTACCAGTCAGCATTTTTAACATTGCGTTGAACGTCGACAAACACACTGGATCTGTTTTACTTGCCATGAATGCTTGATGACTAGTTTAAGTGAAAGTTCTATAGCTTCTCCAGGGATTAAAATGATTTATCTTAATGTTTATGAATGCTTATCTGTTTTATCGATCTATTTATATTTATGTATTAATTCATGACCAATAATGTTTGATTTGAAAAGGAATAAATAATAAAATGTCATATTACAAGTTTTATAAGGTGATGCCGTAGTTTCACTGATCTGCTACCATCAATCATTTGTAATCACGTTTCCAATCTTTGTAATTTATATTCGAAAAAAAAAAAACTGGTAGTATTTTGTATAATTTTTCTTATTTTTAGTGAATGAATGGCACGCACAAGGTATATGAAAAGGATATGAACACATTTTTATTTTCTAAGTAATGCCAACCAAACATCCTCGACATAGTTTGCACAACACAATTCCACCTAGTGTGGTACCTGAACTGATAACTAGACCTTAAACTAGAGCTATAGCTGCTCTATACAGTATTTAAAAAATATGGTTGATGGTTGAATAAAGATTCAAAGTAATGTCATCGATATTTCATATATCTCAAACTTAATCCAATAAATCAACCAAGTAATTATAATAAAAAATAATAATGTATTGCATTTACATTACAGGGTTTATAGATCATAATGTGCTCAACAGTATGACATGCAATCTGAATCACCACCCATTGATGTGTGGACCAAAAATTGATTATAAGCAAGAGAATATTTTTTGGCAGAATGCTTACCAGACATCAGTTGAGGTCGAGAGGGGGGATACACTTGACTAATTAAACTGGGATGTAATTAGATGGTCAGACTGAGAGAGCCAGACTGGAGATTTGGTCCAAACACTGGGGTGAGCACCTCCAAGAAGTAAGGAACATGCAGTCCTGGAGTACCATTAATGTTTAACATCAGAGAAATATATTATTAAAGCAAAGCGTCAATGACACAGGTATGTGGAGTTTCTGATGTTCTTTTACACATCCAGATACATATAAACTGTATACAAGCTAACAAAGTTTACAACAACAGTACTTTTTAACTGATGAGAACTTTGAGTCACTTAACTAGAAGTTGAACATTTTCTAATGTTGGGTGACTGCCCTCATTATTAGAGTGCTCAGAAAAATGTAATTTACGATGGCATCTGAATGGAGGCCAGTGACCCACCAATCCATTCTGTACATCTAACAAACAAACCAAAGACACTTTGTACAGTAATTTGACACGGGGCACTTGCCGCTGTAATCCAAAAGGAAAGGCTACGTCTGCTTATTAGAGCAGGGAACAGCCGGGCTCATGTGACTTGCACAAATTCATTCTTCACAATGTGTGACAGCATTACATATGCAAACTCCATGATGCTCTGTGCAGAGATCCCGGTTATGTAATTCAGCTCCTCCACAACCTGTTGTGTATAGAAAACAAGTGTGATATTTAGACTACAGCCAATACAACACATAGGAGTCAGATTTGACATTATACATACAGACCCTCGATTGCACATACAGTGAGCCTTGCATAAGGAATTGAGTCATTATGTGGATATTCTTTTTAGCCTACATGTAACATAATGTAAAAAGCAGTTTATATGGTTATACAAGTCTCAGGCTGCTTGTGGTGGTGTCTGGTCCCGAGCTTTTACAGCTAAGGAGGAGAGGGTTCACCTCACTGGGTGTTACGGAAACGCCCCAAAGAACCATTTCATGGTCATTCTTGTTCACCCCCACAGGATATTACGACGCAAAGCTGGAATCCTAACCCTGAAGCTGAACCGCCGACCGCACGATGAACAACGTGACCTGCAGTTTAGCAAAGTCAACGAGGAGCTGCGTTTGTGGCGCGCGTTTTGAGCAAGGCCCGTCTCGCATGTTACCTGCTCCCAGCTGGCGACGTTGAGGATGAAAGCACCCGCGGCAATGACGCCCACGCTCAGTAGCATGAAGTCCTCGGTCACTTCTGCAAACTTCACTCTGTTCCCCCGAAACGAGAACACAAACTCAAGAGACTGCGCTGACACCCACTACTCTCGCTTCCGTACGTCTCGTAAATTAGAGGCGGGGGCACACCTCTGCTCCTGCGACGGACTGGCGCACTTGGTCGCAGATACCAGCAGGGAGTGGTAAATAGGCTTCCTCTGCAGGTAGGCGCACCGGAGCAGGCAGTGGCAGAGGGCGTACAGCTGAGAGACGGGGGCGGACGCATCATTGTACCCTGTCATGCAGACGTATTGGGATTGGAAGCAGTCTTTCCGGCATGTTCCCTGCTTCAAAAACTGCCAGCCTTAACCTGAAGATGTAATTCTTCATCCACCATAACAAAGGGTGCTCACAGTAGTAAACTCTCTCCCTCTGTCTAGTTTTGTTATCATAGCAGGGAAACAAGCTTGACTGAAGCCTCCCCAAAGCCAGCCACCCTGGTTTAGATGGCCAGCAGCAGCACACACGTTTTCTATAATATTTTAAATATTACCTACATTGCTTCGTTTCTGCATTAAAATGCTCTATTTGGTAGGAGACAACTCACCCAGCACTTCCAGTAATGTTTCCACATACATTAGAGGATTTGGGACACTGATGCTGAAGTTCAGTGTTTTTAAGACGAGAAGTTCAGATTCCAAAAGTGTGTCTTTGGAGTAGGAGAGCCCAATAGACTTCAGAAACTTCACAGCTGTGTTGTTGTCAATTACCTGAAATAAAGTCAGATATTTGATTGCTGTCCACTCACCAAATTAAGACAACATGTTTCATTAGATATGGGGTAAGTCCAGCAGTGCCTACACCTACATTGCTGTGAAGTGTGAGTTTGCTCGCCAGCTGTATGCACGAGATGATCAGGAGATTGAATTTCTGGCTCAGCCTAATGAAAATATAGTCCGCAACGCTCCTGCCGCTATCATCATCATCTGAGCTGCCGTAGGTGCAAAACAGATGATCAAGGTGCTTTATCATAAACCTGGTGAAAACACAAGACAACAAGGAATTTAGATGGTTAGATCCAAACAATTTATACATATAATGAATTGTGTACTATTACTAAATCTAATAAATATGTATAGTATATGATTATAATCAGAATAGGTATCATACTGTGACTTCACCTTTCCAATATTTCAATTGCTTGGTATCCAGCCAATGAGTCAAGTTTTAACTCTTCGCATATGAGGAAGACACACTCTAAAAAAAAAAAGAAAAAAAAAAGATAATTTTACAAGGGTTAACTACTTTCTCGTTTTCATTCACGGTACAGATATAGAGTACTGCTAATCTAAAATGAAGAGCAGGCTATGCCCGCGCAAGCTCAATTCGAATCGTAACAAAGCCAGGTAGTCTACTAATATTTCATGCTGTAGTCTAACAATAATAACCACAATAATAACCATGTACCTTTACGTTAACTAACGTATATAACTATAGTTAAACTCCACGTACCAACTAATCTTCGGTCTTTAAAACTCCCACTGCAAGTGGATAAGTGGTTCAAATGATGTTTGTTCCTATTGCTGAGATCTGTGAGAAAGTCGTACAAAATATTAAAGGGAACTTCACCAAACTTTAAATTAGGCTGTTCTCCAGAGAAAGAACTTGAAATGTCTTTGAAATAGATAGGTTTAAACGACTTGATCTCCATCACGAACAGTTACAATTAAGATGCAAATATATGATTGAATAAAGCTTAATAAAAAATACTGAAATTTATTACTAGCTACATGTTCGCTGCGAACACCGAACGAAAAGAAAAATAACGGACGAAATAGTTTCACTCATTTCCTTAACTGTACAGTAGATGGCGCCCTCAACACATAGAGCAAGTGTGTGGAACTTCAGTCAGCTGCAAGAGCGGGGGGGACAGTTTTTCGTGAAGTACTGACTTCCGGGAAAGCGTGTAGCAAATTTTAGCAATGAGTTTTGAGTGGCCTTGGCAATACAACTTTCCTCCGTTTTTTACGTGAGTAGCCATATTTGGCGTTATATTTTAAAAAACACAGCATCAAGAAATTGGTTTGTCAAATATCTTGGAAAGTGTTATACATTTATATTGAAGTGCTTATTCGGATTCGATCAGCTAGCCTTTTATCTCTCAGCTGGCTAGCACAGAACTGTGTGCTGAATAACCAGCTTGCTAAGGAAGTAGCCTTGCTATCTTGCTAACAAATAATGGTGAGGTGGAATGGACGCTTAAACTTAAGTCACCCAGTGCCTTTGCTTTTGTGCGCGAGCCAGGCATAATTGTTTAGAGAATATATACTTTATTACCCTTTACAATCTGGTGAGCAGTGGTAACGTTACTTAAGTTGAAGCAGGCGCACTGTCAAACATTATTTACTACTAGTAAGACTGCCGAAAAATAAAGTATATTTTTTCAATTACCTACTGTATGTGAATATCTGGCTAGCTCACTGTGTCTCATTACTTGCTAGTCAGCGACCGAATAATATGGGGCACTTAACTACTATTAGCTATGCTGGATGAGTAGTCCAGCATTTGACAAAAATGGTTGAAACATTGTAGAAATGACATTTAGTTAGATATGTTGGTTGATTCACAGATTTCAGCCTAATGTTGACACAAGACAGAAACAGCTAGCAGCATGGTGCTCACTGACGCTGTCCTATTGCCGACATCGCAAACTCTACACGTTGGACGTCATGGAGGCACAAGAGAGTCCTGTGTTTAACAATAAGAAAATAGAGAGTATCCTTTTAATGTCACATTTGTTGGTTGCACTTTTATATGCTTGGACGACCTAAACCAGGAGTACCAATATCGTCCATAAACCGCACGAATTTGAATGATCTCTTATTGTGATAGAAGATAATAGAGTTTTAACTGGAGTGAAACCAGTTAAAAGGTATGACAACGCGACGCATTCCCATTGACGTTGTAACTTAATATTTGTTATGCCCGCTACATAGTCACACTAACTTTTTTCTTAGATTAATTGGAAGTTCCATTTATGTCTCTGAGGTTAATTGCATGGTCTCAGAGGGGCTGTATTCCAAGCACGGTCTTACTTGTAAGTTAATTGTTCACTGTATGAGTTATTTGTCCTTTTTGACATGCAGCAGCCTTCATTATCTTTTATGTGCACATTAAAGTAATCTTTTTAAAAGGTAGAAGCTAAATTATAGCTTTTAGTACATCCGTATAATAAAAAAAAATTAGTTAAATATATCTGTCACCTGCCAGTGGGCCTACTTCCTGAATTGTGGAGGAACTGCTCTGAGGAGAATAGAGGGAAATGGCAAGTTGGAATGCACCTACTGGTGTAACACAAATTTACATTACTTTCAATGTATAAGCTCAGGTGTGATTTTAATAATTACTGCATAATACAATATTGTCATAAATATTGTCAAAAATCTTAAGTCACTGGGGTTTACTTAGGCACTGTACTGAATGCATTTATACTTTTTCACTGTGCTGGGGCCAGCCCTTAATTAAGCTTTCAGGAAAACTTCCAATGGAAGCCATCCAGGTTGTTTTCGAAGAACTAAGGAAAAAAGGTAGCTTTTACACTTTTGTATTGTGTGATGGTGTTGTGTGTGTGTGTATGTGTGTGTGAGAGAGAGGAAGTCAGTCTCGATATTTAATATCTATGTTAATGATCTTGTGTAACTGATGGAACACAATGAGATTTGTGAGGAGAGTACATTTCTGAGGAAATAATGCAAAGATACTTGGTATGGTTTTTTATGTATTGTTTATTTGTGTATGTGTTAGTGGAAGTCTACATCTAGATATTTAACATTCAAATAAATGATGTGGCCTAATTGAAGGAATGCATTGAGCTTTTTAAGACGTGTATGTTTGAGGAGTTCTTCGGTAAGTCCTCAGGTGTACTTGAAACACATTCCTCATGTTATTTCAGTATATTTAAAAATCCAGAATAATTGCTTAAAGAACTCATGCCATGTTTTTGTCTTTTTCTTTTTATGCGACCGGTCAATAACGACAGTTATCTTGAAACGTAGGTAACCTGGAGTGGATTGACAAAAACAAAACACGCTGTCTGATCATGTGGAGACGACCGGAGGAATGGGGGAAGCTGATATATCAATGGGTGAGGATCTGTCCTCGTTCTCCTCGCAGAACGAACAGTGCCGCACGCGTGACACTTGAACTACGTGCTGCTACAAGAGGCTTAGGAACAGTGGACCCACGCACCCAGAGGCTTCTAATAGAACAGTATCAAAAGATTTCCTTCAAATGCTAAGGATAATTTGTGTTGTCGTGAACTTTAATGATCCTGTTCAGACAGTGTGTCTATTCATTTATGCCCCTGAAGTGCATTCTAGGACCCATTCATACATGACTAGAGTCATACTGGCCAAGTACATTGCTTAAAGGGAGTAATTACCCGCCATTACACCCCTACCATCAGGGCACACCCAAAAACCTGCTCTGCACACATTCCCAGAAATGCTGAATACAAATGATTTTGAAGTATCGTAGTTAGTATTTTATGTTTATTCCTATGTGATCAGATAAGTATTATACTAGGCTATAATAGCCTCCATTCTTTTATTCATAATTTCTTATCAGTAAGTTGATATGTGATACATAAGGTCAGCAGTTGCACACATTTATAAATTGCTGAATTGCTTTGTTTTAAGGGGATCTTGGGCTACTTGCATTATATCCAAATAATGTCCCTCTTTAACCCTAAAAGCTGGTGGTTAAAGTTACACCTGTAAATTAAGCTACATGAGAATGAATGAACACACTGTGGCCATTTAAAAACGTATGCCTGTGGGTTTGGCAGAAGCGAGTGGCAAATCTGATTTAAGTTAAATGACTTTAAGCCTGTGTGTTGAAGGCTTTTATTTAGTTTAGCCTGTGTAGCCTGTCTAATTGCATCCACATGCTTTCTTCCCAGTAAGATTGGAGGCTTTGGCAGTAATTATTGTTGATCTTCATAGTCTTTTGATTAGCAAAATAGAGAATAAGCATTCCTCGACATCTTCGAATTGTTTAAATGCGCTCATTTTTCGCAAGACCGTAATGCGTCACAGATGTGCAGTTACGGCACGGAAACCGAGTGACTGCCGTCGCCGCACGTATTCCATGATTGAAACGGAGAAGCGCAAATGATGAAAGTGCGAAGGGACGGGTTATTTTCCCCACGCAGCGGAAGTCGTAGGCGTTGAGGCCTCGGAGCCCAATGCTCAGCCGCATCCCAGGAAGGCCAGGTAGGATGTTAGCTGTTTGCGGCGCGTGAGGGCATGTACAGAGAAGCGCATTAGTGCCTGTCCTCCCTGCATTATGATGCAGTCCGAGCCCGGCGGCAATGTTTGCTCTCATTACCGCTCCACATTGTAGGCATCTAGGTCTTCATTCCACGAATTCTCATTATTGACTTGTATTGGGCAATTCAGAGGCCAGCTAAGGTCACAAAAATAATAACCATATCACCGTATTACTCTCCTTCTACCTGTAAGTGTAAGCTGAATGCTTTTGGTGCCTCTTTATCAGTAAATTACTGATTTTTTTAATCAGTCGTTTTCATAGTAGTGCTGTACATTTGCATGGTTCTCTTGTTATGCCTGAGACAAGATTAATCAGTTACACATTTTGCTCAAATGCTCTTAATATCACAGTTGACCGTACAGAATAGATCACAAATTGTCCCAATATTGTGCAATCCTGCAACTTGCTTCGGAGTTTAGCACAAACAAGGCTCTGTCAAGCCATATTTGGCTGAAGAAAACACAGTGCATTCTATGCTACATTGTAGAAAAAGATGTGCTATAAAAAAATCTTCCTCTGCAACAGAAACGGAGAATTGTGTCCAAGTCAGGCATTTTGGACATAAATGATGCAGTTTTGCAGCCAAGGGCATGACATTTTAAATTGAGCAAGAACTGCAGCTCGGATGGCTATCATTCAGTAATTATCATCATTATGCATTATTATGCAGTTTGTTTATTGTGCACGTAGAAATTGAGATCTGAATTTAACAACTAATTATTGACTTAAGAAATATAATGCTTGATCTTAGATAACAGAACAATAGACAATGCTTTTTTACCCCCATGAACAAACAGTTTCTGCTCCCTTCTCTGGGAGGCTGAGTAACAACACTGTGAAGGAGTGTGTGAAGGCTAAGGGTCTCCCACAATAGCTGTGAGGTTAAAGCAACGGAACTTGACCCAGGCCGTTGGCCTCTATGCCCTTCTCTTCTCCAGGTTTCCAGAAACGGGATGGTCAATTCAGTGTTCACGCTCTACGAACTCTCGAACGGGGACGACACTGAAAGCGAAGGTAGGCCTTCGCCCTCGGAGCCAATCAAAACGTCCGCTGGTCCACTGCTAATAGGCATGCAAACTAATGGTTCTTTCTTAATCTGAGGGGTTCAATAGGATTTGGCGACATAGTGTTGAAGTCCCACCCACCGCATAAAAGGAACTGGATCCGAGAGTTTCATAAAATGGGATTTCACATAGAGGAAAACTTAAAATGCATCTTCTCATGAGAAACCATTTCACAACCTCTTTCGCCAAACAATTTGTTTCGCTTCAGTTGATGGTAAACAAAAAAAAAAAGAATTATTATCAGATTTACAGTATTGTTAAAACTACACAATGGATGCTTATGTCATCGAGCTCTCCAGGGCATGCTCCGTTGTTGGCTATTGAGAGCTCGCTGACGTAAGCATCTGTTGTGTAGTATGATAAGTGAAGAATCTCTTTTGGAGAAAGCGGTTGTGTAATTGTTTGCTCATGAGAAGAGGAGTTTTCTGGTATGGGAAATCCCATTCTTTCAAACCACTCCCTAGTTCCAGTCACTTTTTCGGGTGGGCGGGACATGAACACCCTATATATATAACAGTAGTGACAATTTTTCCGGAAGCATTTCACATGGCCTCTGAGGCGTGGTTGTTTACTACAGCATCAGGAGTAATTAAAGAGAAAAAGGCAAAAGGAAAAACAATGCACCATACAGTGGCAACGACCATTATTGCATTTGATAATTATTGTTGCAGTATTTTGCCCAGCCCTAGGATCCAGTTAAATGGGTGGGTTTTTTTTTTTGAGAAAACACACTGCTTGATCCCCTAGCACAGTGGTTCTCAAACTCTGTCATGGGGGACCCCTGTGTGTGCTGGTTTTCATTCCGACCTCAACAGCAATCCCAGAATTTTAACAAGCTGTTCATTTTTCTTAATTAGGTGCTTTTCATGTTTTAGAGCTGGGGTCCCTAGTCTTATCCAGAAAGGGCCAGTGTGGGTGCACACACCTGATCCTGATTCTACTAATCAAGGTGCTTAGCAATGACTCTAGTGATTGATTAGTAGAATCAGGTGTGTGCACCCACAGTGGCCCTTTCTGGAACCCCAGCTCTAAAACATGAAAAGCACCTAATTAAGAAAAATTAACAGCTTGTTAAAATTCTGGGATTGCTGCTGAGGTTGGAATGAAAACCAGCATACACAGGGATCCCCCATGACCGAGTTTGAGAACCACTGCCCTAGCATAACACCGCCGTTAACACCTCCTTGCTTCTCTGTCAGCATCTGGCCTAGCGCCCCCTCCCTGCGAGAGCAGATTCCACCCATTTGTAGCAGCAGTGGCACGCTATGCCGTTGTACACGAGTCCTGCGCAGGAAAGTGACTGTTGGCGTCCTTTCCCAGAATTCCACGGGCTTGAGGAGTGGCTGCTGCTGCGCTCCCTGCAGATCCTGCAGGGGGAGGGCAAGGCGGAGCTCATCACCATGGACGACGGGAAGGGAGTCAAGTTCTTCTGAGGAGGGGTTGGGGGGGGGGGGGGGGGGGGGGGGGAGGCACGGCACGGCCAGCACGGGGAACCGTTCAGGCGGCACTGTCCCGGAGAGGATTCTGGGAGAAGGTTTGTCTTCCACACAGAAATATGGATTCAGGCCTTGCTCGCTTCCATCGGTCCCTTTGACTGATAACGGTTTTTCGGGAACGCCATCTCACCTTTAACACTCCCATGTATTCCCCAAGAGGGTGTATGTCCCAGACTAGGTTTGTATAATTCCCCCCCCCCCCCCCCCCCCATTTTGCGTATTTATAACTAGATTAAATTTTTTCTTTATACCTAACGAATAATGGAGAAGGAAATGGTTCGGTGTTTGTATTCTTCTGCAGTAAGGTGTTCGGTCACACAGCCACAAATCCCAAAGACAATCTGATCCCAAAAAACGGCACGTGGACATTGAGGAGTCCGGTATGTTTCCTGGAAAAAGAGACGTGAGGGGGAGAAAGACTTCGAGCTTGGTGTAGTTCTGCGCGTAACCATGGAGGCGGGTCCCATTTGTACATACTACTGAAACGTCCCCATTTAGACCACCCTTTTTATTTCTGACTGTCTGTACTTGACCGCCTTTTATATTTGACGGTGTATTGTAAAATAAAATGGGAGTAAAATTGTGTTTCTGAGCTTTGTGGCTTTTTCACAAAAGGTACATGAAGTGCAAGAGAGAAATCTAATCCTAAACAAATATAACACAAATTCAATCTTCAGGGAGATAGTGAACCAGTGACGAATGTAGAAGATTAAAAGGCAACGTCATATGATGCTCCCGCTTTAATATTTATGTTTTTATACGGTGTGACATGTTTACAGTAAACAGTTTTATCCAGTTTTATTGTGTATGATTCCCTCAGCATGTGTATCTTTTCAGATGTCATCACTCAAAAAGTTTTAGCCCACAGACTGGCCTAAGGCATAATCCAATGTGTCCGATGTTCATACACTGCAATGAGGTGGGCCTTCTTGAGTGTGTTGATCACCTTTTCCCCACTAGATGGCAGACACCTGATTTATGACCAGAATTTGCATAAGACCGGATACAGTAATTTAATTTAGAACATTTTCATAAAAAACACACTTTTAGTACCTACATTGAGATGATATATTACCAACACAGAAAAAAGGGAATATATAATTTCTCATCTGTTATAATGTGCAAATGTGATAATGGGCATATATCACCAGGTGCACTTTTGACCTTAAAAGCCCTTTGCAGTCCGGTGAAAAATTTTTTTTCACCGGACTGCAAAGGTGTTTGTGTGCTTGGTTGGAGATCCACTTTTTGCATTGCTTGTTTTGAGAAATGCATTAATGAAGGTCAATAAATCAAGTGATTTCGGTGTGTGTTTCTTTTAAACTATGAATCGAAAGCAACATTGTGACACTTTTGGACCCCAGTCAGAATGAAAGAATGTTATTTTCCCCAAAGTCGCTGCTGGTTCCTGACCCTGTCCTTGATGTGTCCTATCCTTGAAAGGGATGTCTTCCTGTGTGTTTTTCAAAATTCAAAATGTAAAACCATCTAACGTGTGGGTCTGAAGCAACGAACCAATCTGCTGTTTTAATGCAGCATGAAGCTACTTTCACACAAACACTGGTTGGGGTGCTGTCAACTTGGGGTGGTGAGACCGAAGTTCTGCACAAACCTGGCCGATTAGTGCTCCGTGAGCTGATGGTGTGGTATGGGGGCTATGGGAGTTGAATGTGTTTTACTGATGACCCGCTTATGTTGTGGTGTGACAGGTGGGGCCCTGAGTGTCCTTGGCGATAGTGAGGCTTTGTTTCCGTCTTATCAGAAGCTACTCGGGCACATTCTTCCCTGTGCTTACTTCCCCCATGACTGTTGATAGAGAAAACTGAAGTGGACAGTTATGGACGTGGTGGGGAAAATTCCATTCAGTATAATCTCATTTGCATTACAGATTTAAAATATAAAAAAAACTTCAATATAATTTATAAGTAAAATGAACAATATATTGAGAGATGGTAATGATTGCTGCTTAGAGGTTCTGCAGCACAAAGCAGTTCTTTTAGTTGTACTAGTATTTGTATTAAGAAATATTTCTAGAGAAAAAGTGTATGCCCTATGAATCACTAGTGCAGACATTTTTATTTTCACATAATGTCAAACCTAATAGAAATGCCAAACCAAATCGTCACCAACAGATTGCTCCGATTTCTCGTTAAATAGGCTGACACATAAAAGTCAGCAGGACTTGCAGCTGTTTGCAGTAGATCAAGATCCATATCGATAGGACCCAACACCTATTAATAACGTTAGAGGCACAAGCAGGAGAAGGAACACGTCACCCATTCGGATAATCCCAGACGTGCTGCCACAATGGGGCTAATTACTGCGGGAGCTGATCGCATGAAAGCATCACCAATTAAGCGTGCGGCCATAGTGCATTAGCCTGCAGTGTCTCGATCACAGTGCTAAGCTCCTCGCTTCTTTATCCCACTTTGCTTGACCAAGGTTCACCTTTAAGGCCCCGAGCTGCTGCAAGTGTCCGGGATGAGGGAAAGAGGGTCAAAGAGAATGGGTATGTGTGTCAGCAAGGGTTATTTTTAGAGCGGTTGGTTATCGGTCTTTGGACGTCTGACTACCATTGCACTTCGTTGTAGCTGTGATCTGTTCTCAGAATAGGTCTCGTCCATGTCACATCGCGCACCGACCTAAACAGGACTGTTGAATACTAGGCTACTGTATGTTCTGTGAATCCTGTGCTTTTTTCTTTCCTCTGCTTTGTGGGACTACTGCTGTGAGACAGGCTAATGTCAGTTCAAAATCATTGCCCGACTTATCTTTTTAGACTGCGGCTAGTTTATACGTTAACTTCCCTCGGTGAGAATACTCATCAATACTTACCAGACTGCTTATTAGTGAACAAACATAAAAATATCAGCTCTAATCGTGGTGACATATAACCAATGGAGCTGATGGCACTGTGCTAATTTTCTTAAAAAAAAAAAAAAAAAAACTTACACTATGTTCATTTCATTAAGAATGAATAATGTACACATATTTATGCACCCCTTCAGGCAATCTTGTGTTTATTTCAAGTTTGTTTTGTGTGAAGACAATGTGTCTTATGTTTAAGAAAACAGCCTATAGACCGCATAATTTTAAAAGAGAAAAACAACGATATTCTTTAAGCTAAATATATTTAAAATGAATATTGAACTCAAAATGAAATAATATAAAGGTTATTAGTTAGGTGTATCCTGGGCTACTTAGCTAAGATTGAAATGTTTATTAGCCTATATTCAATTTAAAAATGTCAGAGCTATTTGGAATATTACTAGATTTCATTTAACGATTTAATGCTTTAGCTTTATATTGTTGGACAGTAGCCTATTAATTATCCATAAAACCTGAGCCTGCTGGGCAGTTGTAGGCGCTTTCACCATGTTTTGCTGTGGTGTAGGAGGAGGAGGGGCAGTGAATGTCCGCAAGTACCGTACGTTCTGTTGATATAGAGAGCAGCGTCTGCTTGACTGGCTGGATTTCAGCCGAAGACGTGCGCGCAGCAGTCAGCGCAGTCAAGGAATTCTTGGATTTAATACATGTATCCCGATGTAATTTTAAACTGTCAGCCCGAGCATGTCTTTTGGATGTTTACATGTGAAATAGATATCGAGTGCGACCTTCAAAAATCTGTTCCGTGAGTACAGTTTCGCTAACGTTATCCTAAATGTTTAATAGACTGCGGGTTAAGCAGGCTGCGTTAATTTTGAAAGTTTGTTTTATTGCGCCGATATCGAGTGCCTTTGCATAATTTTATTGTTAACTAACAACAAATGAGCCACACACCAGTTGTTTTATTTGCGAATGGACATCCGCTAAATTAACTGGCTTCGGTCGTTTTAGATGAAGTAGCCCATATTATAACGTTAGATGCTTTACAGCTCCAGCGATTTTGTTGTTCCAACGATTTTCTATAGGTGGGTCGGCTGCGCTTTATCGGCAAGTGACCTCAACTTTTTATACAATTTTGTTTTTCTGGGACTCTAAGAAAAGTGTTTTTTCGTGGCAGTACACACTGGCGTCCTTTCCATAATGACAGACTGAACATCACTTGGCTGGTCAGACTTTGTTATTGGAAAAAGTAATTAAACATTTTTACCATGTCACATGCAGAAGTTGACATGGCTGGACTGGGTTTTCCAAACCTATCGGCAGGTTTGGACGAGGATTCCTGTCTGCCTGCCCGGGTGCCGATGATACGTAGGCACTCGTTGAATACAAGAAGAAACTCTTACATGCTTCACAAAATAAATGTGGAACTGGAACCCCAACTTTACGATGGGTCACTCTCTAAGGCACTGTCGTGGTCTGCAGAAAACATTTTGTCAGACACGTCGACGGTGGAGCAAAAGATGGACTCCCCTTCGCCGGCATCTCCCGTCTCTAGCCCGGGCACAAGTATCAGTACTCCCCCTGGTACACAAAATTCAGACCCCATTCCAACGCTAGATAACTGGGACGAGAGAGTGCCAAGCAGCTCGGATTCTGAAGACGAAACTGCGCACAATAAACACCAAAAGGTGATTTTGTCACGGGCCCCGTTTGAAAGCAAATGGGAGCAGGAAGAGAAAGAAGAGATTGAAACCAAAGCTGTTGCTACTTCGCCTGATGGCAGGTACCTGAAATTCAACATCGAAATAGGAAGGGGGTCGTTCAAGACAGTATACAGAGGCCTGGATACGGAGACTACAGTGGAAGTGGCATGGTGTGAACTGCAGGTGAGTCTGTGCATGTCCCACACATAAGGTATTTTGCAGTGGTCTATTTGCCAAAGAATTAATACAGTATCCATTTCTCACCAGCTGTCATCGTCTCCCAACGATGTCTAGCATGCTAGTATGACGGACTTGACTTCTCAGTTTAGTCAAATTTAGCCAGCATGTAATGGATCTTCAGACTGCAGCAGTTCATATGTTTTATATAAAGTCTTTTTTTAAATCTCTATAAATATGTGCTCTTCAAGTTCATTTCATTCTCGAAAATAGTTTAGATAAGCCTTGGTTTAAGACCATGTTGACATTTTCACAGGCTTATCAGCGATTCATTCTGTTTTAACAACTGATGTAAGTCACGTCTGAAACGTGCTGTGAAGGCACTGTCCAATAACTGTTACGGTAACCTGTATACTGTGTAGTTCAATGGCTGTATTTATCTATAACAATGGTATATCCACATACATCATTGAGAACAAAAGCACACTGTGCCATCCACAGTGGAAGTGTCAATGAAAATGCAGTGGGAAGAAATTAGCACTGATCTCTTTGATAAGAAATAAATATATATGTGAATATTTGCATGGTTGACGTTTCTTGGCACATCAGGAAGCCAGAAGATACAGGACAGGTGTTTCCTGGCACATGAAATGTAGGTAGACTGCATATGGGGAGAGCCCTATAATTAACTGAGGTGTGTCAGGGCTAACAAAAAACTCAAATTTTAAGGTTTCACTTAAATCCCAATTTCTGTGTTTTGAGACTTGCTTTGGAATAAGCAATGCCTTAAGGCATCAGCCTTGGAGAGTGGAAAGCCTGTGCTTCTAGGTTATTCTTAGCCAAGGTCAATCCAGGCACCAGTGGGGCATCTTCTTTATTTCCTGCTGGGGTCCAGGTGTAATAAAAGTAGGCCTGTGTACTCTAACCTTAGTGGATTTGGTGTTTTGTCAAAAAACAAGATTCAGGCTCATCTGTGTCGTGCCCCTGATCCTATCGATCCCCACATCGACTGCTGTGGCAACTTTAGTGGGCATTAGATTGGGATGCCTGCTGTGGAATCAGAGTGAAACCTTACGGTATCGCTGCGCTCCTGCCTGCTCCCCCATGAATAGTCCTAGGTCATTCAGTACATGTCAGACATGTCGATACATGAAACCTGTGACACAATAATAAAAATAACAATAACCAATCACAATAATAAGTCATATAAATTATATATAATATATATAAACAAGACCAGGTTAAAACCTAGTATATGGCTGGACCTAACAGACGTGATCTGGCCGACCAATGGTGTAACTTCATAACTCGGTCGACCAATGGTGTAACTTCATCACTCACTCAGTCAGTCAGTCAGTCAGTCAGTCACTCACAGACATTTGCGTTTGTAGGGCTGGCCCCGCTGTTGCGGTCCAGCCAAAAATGAATAGTCCTAGGTCATACATGTTGAACATGTCCATACGTGAACCCTATGACACAATGAGAAAAATAACAATAAAAATGAAACAATAATAATAACAATAACCAATCACAATAATGAGTAACAGAAAATGTATATATAATATGTATTTTAAAAAAATTAATAGTCCTAGGTACAGCACATGCCTTATTTGCAAGTCTGGCCCACTAGTTATGCACTGAGGTGTCAGAAGCCGTGTATGAATATCTGTTACATAATATAGGGTCAGATGTTACGTAATTTATGTCTGCCAGACCCCTTAGGTGGCTGACAGACTTGTAAATGCCCTTAGAATGGATTTCCCCTCCTGTGTCTCAGAAGTTCTCACAAAGAGCCCAATTGTGTGGGCCTGTAATAAAGGCTGAATTCCAGCTGTAGAAGGAGCACCATACAGACAGCTCTTTATTGATTTCCAGTCCAGGACAGCTAACGAGCTAGCGGCTTTCCAGATCATTCTTTGATCTGACCTTGAAATCAAGAGTTGTGCACACCAGGACTCAGTGGATGCTTACACAGGCTGTCTATCAGGCCCGATTCTCCGCAAACTCAACATCAACATTTCATCAACAACTCAGAGCTAGCCTTGTTCTTACAGGTAAATGTACAAAAACCTCATGTAATGCCAAGGTCAAATTTTGCATGCCATATTCTCGTACAACGACCTCAATGCCCTCAGGATGCTGGGTGGGTCATCCGGTTAAGGCGCCATTCTTGTTCTGGCGCATGCATGAGCCCCAGAGTCCAGGATCGACTGTCAAATCCCTTCCAGTGCCGACTGTGATCAGTAGCCCTGCAGGGCGATGCATAGTTGACGGTAACCATTTATCCTTACTTTTCACCTCTGTTCCCTGCACTGTTAAGGAGTATTCAGCCGAAAGGGATCTGCTTCTCATTATTCTCCAGTAACAGCAATCCCCCCTCCCAACACTACTGGCGTTCAGTGCAGATAAGTTCACCTCTTGAGCTGCAGATGAAGTTTCCCCCCGCGACTCATCTTTGTGGCTGCCTGATTTGTGAGCTGCAGTGTGATAAGAATGTGGCGCTTGACACCATGCGCCTCAGAGGAGGGCACGTGCTTGTCCGCGCTGTCCTGAATGGGGTCCGGTTATGAGCCCTCACGATATCTTCTGCAGTTTTCTTCTCTAAATGACAATTGTACCTCTTACAAAAGGACTGAATCAGACCTTATGCTAATCGATGAATTTGGACCACTTTCCTGAAGAGCAGAAGGGGGTAGTTTCCTTTCTGAGAAAGACTGGTCAGGTCACACATGCTTTTTTGGGTTTCGGGTGGCAGGTGTCTTGTGTAGAAGTATACACACTGGGTGCGGGGCATGGTGTGGACTGTACACAGAGAAGCTCCGCCTTGCGCTCGGTTTCTTTTTAAAGAGCCTCAGCTGATGGCTTGTAGAAAGGACAGACAATTAAACCCATGGGCGCAACACAATAACGTCCTGTGTAACAGGAACCTTCTTTTTTAACGCAGGACAGCTGGGAGTTGGAACAATGGAGGGGGGAGGGGGCTGAAGGGGCCCGTTATCATGACACATGTCATGCGTGTGTCGTCTCGACTCCCTATCATCTTCTGTCGAGTCACACAGCCCTCATTCCCTTGAAAGTGTACTATTTTGCTATTCTCAGCCTGTCGAGCTTCAGCTGGTGGGGTTGTGGAAATAAAAAAGATGTACTTTTGATGTAAAAGATGTCAGTCATGCTGTGGGGGGAGAGAGCAGGCTTAAGGTGTTTGCGTAAAACGAGCTGCTCTGAAAGGCAGGTTCACTGGGCTTGTTTAACGTGTCTTTGGTCAGCCCTGCTCAGTATTCAGATGTCCCTCCCAAAGTGCACTGCAGTGTCTCCTTTCAGTTTCCATTCAGCCTATTTCAGCCGATTATCATCTTAATTGACACAGTTAAACTCCCCTTCCTCCACCTACAAGAGAGCTGCCCTACAGGCCCACGATAAGGGAAACTAGCGTATATACTTGGTGCGAGCACCAATGTCATGGCAGATGCTGGGCCTCCTGTCTAAGGAGGATCTAAGCAACAGGTGTCAGAAGGTTTGGGGGGGGGGGAGCACAGCTTGACGCATGGTGCTTACGAACATGCCACGGTGTGGAGCGTCTGCTCAGCATGTGCAGCATCCTCTGTGATCACCACCGATTTCCGCAGTGTTAAAACCGGCTGTTTAGGAGCAGCATTGGCTTTGTGCTCTTTCATGACTGTTTTTTTTTTCGTGGTTGATTGTGGGCGGTAGTGTTTTTGTGTCACAGACTAAAAGGCTAATGCTCTTTGGTGGATGCTTTGCGATGCTACACAATGCGTGTTAATGTTTGGCTATGAAAATAGCAGCTTGTTCCAAACAAAAGTTTGTTTGTGTTAATTTATCTGCACATCCAGTTCCTTCTGGTTCTAGCTGAAATTGCTTCTTGCCTTTTTTTTTTTTTGCTTTGCCACCCCTTGAGCCTTGAGTCTGTGCTTTTTTTTTACATTTTACTCACAATCTCCTGTTTAATAAGCCTGATAAATCACTGCCATGCTCTGTGGGAATGCCGTTGCTGAGGCGGTTGGGCCTTCTCCCTGTGTAAGGCTCTTAATCACTGCTAACGAGATTGTGGGCAGCCTTTGCTGCCACTGCGGCTACTGTGCAAGGTGGCTTTGAGGAGCAGATATTTAGGCTTAGCATTTGCAAGGGGCTAACAGAGCCGATTTCAACTGCAGGTATTAAGTTCCCTGCGTAGCCATGTATCCTTTCTCCACGTATCTATGTATCCTTTCTCCTCATGTGTCCTTTCTCCATGTATCTATGTATCCTTTCTCCTCATGTGTCCTTTCTCCATGTATCTATGTATCCTTTCTCCCCATGTGTCCTTTCTCCATGTATCTATGTATCCTTTCTCCCCATGTGTCCTTTCTCCATGTATCTATGTATCCTTTCTCCCCATGTGTCCTTTCTCCATGTATCTATGTATCCTTTATCCCCATGTGTCCTTTCTCAATGTATCTATGTATCCTTTCTCCCCATGTCTCCTTTCTCAATGTATCTATGTATCCTTTCTCCCCATGTATCCATGTGTGCTTTCTCTCCCCTCTGCTCCCTGCAGTGTGTACTCTGTTCAGTGTTTCCCCAGGGACACTCAGACAAAACAGAACCATTTAGGCCTTGTAAATCATGCACCGGTAAATAAAAAGGTCTGACAACTCAGTGGCAGAAGTCAGGCGTTTTCAAGCTCCAGTCACCGTAAATCCGTAGGCCAGAACGTGAGTGAGAATTTAGCAGCAGCTGCTGTGTCACGAGATCCAGATTCTCCACGACCCTGCAAAAGCTTCTCTGGGCCCCGCCCTTTCTCCCGTCCACCTGGCTGCTCATTACCGCTCGTGCGTGTTGCTCCGAGTGGCGCGGACTGGGGGCCAGAGTGACGCCACTGTGTCGTGTTGTGTAAGGCTATTTAATTCAAGACCCCCTGTGGAGCAGAGGAAGACTGAGGGGAAAACGAAGCCGATACCAACAACTGTCTCCGAGCCTTTTGAGAGCGTAGCGGCAGATTAGGATATGGAGCGCAGGAGGTGGAGGGGTTCGGGAGGGATCGCGTGTCAGCCTTAGGTACCGTCAAGCTTTGGAGGAGGAGTGCTAGCGCTAGAAGGGGCCTACGGAAGCAGATGGACAGTGACGGGGGCGTGCGGTGAGGAGATCAATCGAGTCACCCTCTGCCAGAGCCCAGTGTGAGAGTTCACCAGAGGGAACCTCACTTCACCACCTCATTCTGACATGGTCAATCAGGAAGAGGGTGGCCCAACGTCAGTCACCCTGCGCACCATAGAAAAAATACACTGAATTTTAATATGATGGCTCAGTGGGGAACAGGTTTCCAGCTGGGTTTTTATTAATAAACGACATCCTTACAATGTAGTAGAGGTGGTGGGGGGTTTGGAGACAGGGGATTTATGATAATATCTCATTAAACTATCCATCACACTGTGTAGAAACATCTACCACAGAAAATATTGTATTATTTATTAAATGTGTGAAATAATTGGCTGAAGATAAAAAATGCTTTTTTTCTTGCTTCAAAAGACTCACAAAAACATGCAGACATTCGGACCCACGTTGCATACGTTTTAAGCCGCTGTTCAGACGTACAATTTAAAACTGCTGCAGTTTGTGTTTGTGCAGCTCAGCTCTCGGAAGTGCGTTCTAACGTCGCTATTATAGTCCCAGTCAGCTTTCAGGCGCTGTAATAGTGTCTCTCGCAGCCCGTAAACAGAAAGGACGAGGCTTTGCCGTGCCTCGGTGAGCTGACCTGAAGGTGATGGCTCGCCTGGAAAGTTACAGTGGCATAGCTTGATCCCGAGCCATGAGCGTGCTGTCCCGTACCGCCCGGGAACATATCTGTTTGGGTCCAGCTGTCTGATGCTTCTTTTGTTTTCACTACATGTTCTCGTGAATTCAAAGCAAGGAGAGCTGCTGAAGCCGCACAGTAGAATTTTCCTCTTGGTTTACCATAGGGGTGGTCACCTAACTACTGCCTGCACAATGGCTGCTAATTCATATTATGAAATAGCAGATGTTTTTTTTTTTTTAAAGGCTCCTGTCTCTTGTTACGATACGACCTGAGAGCCAGTGAAGAATTTCAATGTCACCATGCCCTTTCAATTTAGGCTCTTTCTCAGAAACCTCATTTTTGTTGTAGAAGCTGACTAGTAAGGGCTGTTTTGTTGTCACTTTCTCGAGGCTTGACACACCTGTTAGTAATTCACAGTTAATTGTGATGTACCCATTTCCTCTCTCCTTCATGGTGAATTCATGAGGAGAACATTGGTTCCTTTAGAACATCCTCTCCTGTTGCACCTTAATCAGGAGTCATTCAGCACTTAGCTATTCATTATGGTTTAAATAAGCAATTAAAATTTTATGCTGCTCCGCTTCCCCTTGGCTAAGTGCAAAATTATCAGTAGAAAACAATATAAACACAAAATGAACATATCAAAAAATATCAACAAGAAACACACCCAATGATGCGTTAAAACATTCAAAAGGATTTTATTTTATAATTTGTTGTTATGATTATCTACAAGGGCTGCCATGTTTATTTGTGGATATGACAGCATTGGCCAACAGGTCAGGTCAATTTCGAGTTGGATGACCAATCAAATAGTTTTTTTTCTTCAGTTCTGAGTTATTGTGAATGCAGCATTTCAAAGAGGTTTATCTTACAATGCAATCTTTTTAATGCATGTATTCCAGAATAAGGGCTTTATATGGCTGTTCTGTTGGTACAGTGAAGCAGATGTTTTGAAAATTATGTGGAAAGAAAATAAAATTAGATTAGGGTGATGTGATTATAGATAGATGTGATAGTTCTGCCCCTGATGTTCTGCCACTGGTTTTGTGCATGATGTACAAAGACATGTCTCCCAGTTGGATATGCATGGCCACTGAAAGTGGCACCATGCTGCTTTGTGCTGATAAGCTATTTTAAAGCCTTCAGTGAACATGGCTAATTGACACTTTGGAGAGTTGGAGTCATGGTTTCTGTGTGCTGTGGTGAGAGAGAGAGAGAGAGAGAGGGAGAATCTCACAGCACTTTGAGCTGGAACCTGCAGCCTGTTTCTCTGCCTTTCTGGAAACCATGCAAACAGCAACAGCCTTTAAGTGCCTGCATTGGCCTGTTCTTTCTCAAGTTGAAAAGAGCCCATTGATTAAATTCTGATTCTCTCACCCCATTTCTACCGTTACCAGTATCATTATCAACAGGATCTTTCTACTGAGGCCACACATATGGAAATAGAAGATATTAAGTATATATCAAGATATTGTAATGCTTCTGTTTTCACATATTGCAATATAGGTTTTGAGGATATCTCTATATTTATTTAAAAAGGTCTTCATATTTTCAGTTTATTTCATTCCATTTCCACTCAAACAGCCTATAAATGACTGCATCAAGTGCTATGTTCTTTGGGGGGGGGGGGTGTTTTCTTTCAGGTGTGTGAGCACCCCACAGGGAAGCAGACCTTCTGTCATAATGTGACTTGTGGCTCCAGCGTGAATTACACCGTAGGGCGTCTGTCCATTGTGCAGGTGTGACTATCGCTGTTTCAGATCCTGAAGTGCTTTTGAAGACCACCTGAAATGCAGGTTGATCAAGCTTTTCCTGTGCGTCGTGGATTTTTTTAGGTTTTGTATTCTACTGGCAGTCTGAAAGGCGATGTGCAGCCTCACTGGGCTCTATAATAGACAAGGGGGGTGGACTTGTTCTTGGAATAATCTGAATACTTAGTATACTCAACGAGATCAGCGGTGTCTCTTGATATTGGCTTGAAAAGGTCAGATACCACGCACCACAGGGAAGCGTAGATTGAATCTGTCGTGTAACTTCCCAGAAGTGTGTTTGTGTGATCTCCGGATAAGTGGCAGATGAAGACTGGTACACGAAACCTTATCCCCCTATAAAAATAACCTTTGCATAGTAATCCGTTTCATTCCCTTTGGTTTATTTTCAATTCAAATCTTAGGTTTGTTCAGTGCCCGTGGCATGTGCAGAAGATTGGCACCCATGCTCTCTATAAATGAGTTGTGATAATGGCAGGGTGGTATCTCAATTGTAGCAACAATGAGACAGTAAGAGAAGTGGGCGTGGCCTTGTCATTCCATGTTTCTCATCCGTATTCCTCCCACCACAAGATGATCACAGGTTCTTGTCGTTTCCACGAGAGACCAAACTGTGAACGGACTCCCAGATGCACGGCTGATTAGAGAAGTGGTTTTGCGCCCTTTGTCGTCTTAACAAGCAGTTTGTATTCTGGCTTGTGTTGTAAATACATCACTAGAGTTAATGGATGCTTTTGTGCCAGTTATGGAAAAAAATCTGTTTGGAACTCATATCCATTTTTTCCACCATCTATAATATTCCATCTGAAATCAGTAGTAATAACAGGATGATTTCCCTCCACATGTATGCTTTTAGTTGAAGTTGCAAATAGACTGTGTTTGTTATATAGTTACTGGTCTCCGCTTCCTACGGGGTGGGTTTAGTTGAAATGCCCTTTAGAAAAAAATTGTTTGGAAAAATAGCTCATGTTATAAACATGACATCAGCAGGACTGAATACTTCTACAGTGAGTGCAGTTTATGAGAACAAGTAATTGGGTGAAAAACAAGTAAACCACTGTGTTCTTCTTACTCCGTAATTTGGGGCTCAACTACTCACCTGGCGATAATGCTCAACCTCATGCTACCCAAGAGAGGCAGTGTATTCAGTGGAAAGACTTGTCCCACACCTAGCTGGAATGCTATGTGCCATTGGCAGGATTTGTTGCCGTGTTCTAGTCATTTTGACGCTACTGATTCACCCAAGGCCATACCTGTGTTGAGTCAATCCATCATAGAGTGCTTCCTGACTCTCAAGTTGTCAGTAAACTGGCAAGGGTCCTACACTATGGGCGTGGACACAGTGCTCACTGTCTGCCCCGTAAAAGCTTTTTGAGCTGAACATCAGTGAGATTATATTACATAAGACGGCTCTCCTTTTCAGTGAAATGCTGACCCAGTCTTTACTTCCTCAGTTTATGGGCTCATACGGTACCAAGATGGGGTGTGATAGAGTTGAGGTCATGTCCCGATTGGCGCCGTTTTGGTTCGTCGCTGTACTTTCCTTGGCCCTTCCAGGAGGGAAGTGTTCTAGTCCAGAGATCACATGGCGCAGGATTTGATGGGAAAGGGCTTGAGGGCAAATGCTTGACATGGCATTCCCCTGGTTGGTAGGCCCTGTGCGCTGTGTACTAGAGGTTTGCATTGGTCAGGTAGGCCTGCAGGTCCCCCCACAGATGTTGGCGGTCCTGGCAGCATTTGTGTTACTGTGGACAGGCACAGGTGGGCATATTGGAAACATGGGCATGATGTATAAAGGCCCAGAATTTGAAATTAATCTAGGAAATGTCAATGGCAGCTATTATATTTTCACCAAGGCTGGGTGTTAGTCATGGAAAATTTTGGTTAAAGTCACAGAGCAGTCACGGGAAAGTTCTTGAAAATCACGGATAACTGATTTTCAAGAACAAAAAACATCATGGAATGTTTTAAAAACATAAATTTATTAAATGAATTAGTCAATCTCATGCACAGCAGTAGGAAATGATTGAAATTACTTGCGCAACTGCAACAGTATACAAGTGCTTGACGTTTAAAAAAAAAATACGCCGGCAGTTTCCAATAGGAACAAATACAAATAAAATGTATTGTTAAACTGGTGGATTTGATCACTTTGGTTCATCACGGAAAGAGCATGCTTTGTTGCCTTTAATTTAACAGAACCTTGTTAGAAACAGAATTCGAGCTATGCAACTCGAGCACAGAATGCTCAAATTGCATTAATAAAATAATAAAACAGGATTACCGTGTGCCCGTTTTGTTTCAGTACAACATGTTATAGCCTATTGTGAGGTTTGAGTCTTTGATGGAAATCCTGCTGTCACTGACAATGATACCGTAATAGGAAAGGAGCGCTTGGCATCAACATCTGACAAGGGTGGGAATCGTGATCCCAGCCCAATCGGTGGGAATCTTAATCCCAGCCCAATCCTGAAGCTGCGTACACTGTTGCACTTCGTTTCTCCCAGCATTCGGAAAAATGGTTAAGACACTGCAGGGTAGCCTTCGATAAGGTTGACAGTTACCATGCAAAAATGCCGAAATATCACCAAAAAAACTGGGAAATTGCAGAAATGGCCAAAATAGGTAAATTCACAGGACTATCAAAAACATGCCAAAAATCATCCGTGTCACCTGTGACTTCTGTGATGAACAATTACAGAAATGATCAAATAATTATCAAATTTAATGTATCACCTGCAGTAAATAAGGATATTGGTCATGTTTCACTCATCCTTCACATGCCCATCATACGGACCTATCAGTTAGTGATTATCAGTGTCATCGACAGTGTTTTGTGATGTGGTCACGCGGGCACCGGAGTCATGAAAGCATTTAAACGGGCTCGGAGCTGGGACGGGATGCAACCGCTTACTTTCAGCTGAATAGACAACAACTCATTCTTGCTCGATTCCCTCTGTGTAACAAGCTGTTTATCTTAAAGTTCCGCACACGTCTCTAGTTTGATTTGCCTGTATCTGCATATATGTGTGCGGTTTTGCGGGAGGGCTTGGGGCAGAGTCTTGGCAGGTGCGGGTGGGTGCGGCAGGAAAAGCCCCAGGAGCAGGCGGGTGCGGCAAGAGAAGCCATGGGACCCCCCCCCCCCGCCCCCTTCATAATTTTGGCAGTGAATGGGTGTGGCATGAAGTCTTCACATTCACTGGTCACTAGCAGTTGATTGATAGGGGTATTTAGTGGTCACCCCTCTGAGGTAGATCTTTAGATTGACATCCCTTTAAAGTATCTATTGTGTGGACACATGGCAGCATGCTTGCACGTACACACACACACACTCACACACTGCTGTATTAGAGACAGTTTGACGACATAGATTTAAATAAGAAAAACCAAAAGAAAATTGTTTGAAATGAAACCAATTAAATTTGAATTCATTTATTCTAGGCCTGGCAAATTTTGAGCGCACATTTGCACACATGTGACACTTTGCAGCTAAGTACTTCACCTGCTTGTGACTCACGGTGACTCTTGTACTGGAGGACAAACAGGTCCATCACTCATTATCTGTCAGTCACTTTCAGAGAAAGGCCTGCTTGCTGTTGGCTCCATTAAGCTTACCTTAATGGCTTACTTATTTTAACATGGGAAAGGTCCCTAAATTGAAGTGCTGTTTGCAGTGGTAATTGCTAGCTGAAATATGGCAGCCATCATCAATTATGAGTAACATTTAACAGATCCCCAACCTTTATTCTGAGCTTAAAGAGCAAAGTGCAGGTTAAATTTCTTAATGGATTTACAATTTTGGGCTCTTGGAGAGGAGAGTTTTTGCACATGCCACAAAAGTTATTCTGAGTGATCACCTTTATCCTGTGATGAAAAATTTCTACCCTGATGGGAGTAGTCTCTTCCAGGATGACAATGCCCCCATCCACAGGGCACAAGGGGTCACTGAATGGTTTGATGAGTATGAAAATGTTGTGAATCATATGCTATGGCCTTCGCTGTCACCAGATCTCAACCAAATTGAACACCCATGGGAGATTTTTGTCCAGCGTGTACGACAGCACTCTCCACCACCATCATCATAACACCAAATGAGTGAATATCTTTTGGAAGGATGGTGCTCCATCCCTTGAGCAAAATTCCAGAGACTTGTAGAATCTAGGTCCATTGAAGCTGTTCTGGTGGCTCGTGGTGGCCCTACACCTTACTAAGACACTTGGTTTTTCCTTTAATGTGTCACCCATATATATATATATACATATATATATATATATATATATATATATAGCTACATTACCATCATACAGGCCTTCCTACACTGACATAACTTACTGTTTAGCTTGCAGTGTTATAATTTGTTTAGCCAGCTGGCTAGTAATGTTATTATTTGTGATAATTTAACTGTTCATTTTAGCTATTGCCTGATATGTATTTACTTGGCAAACAATGTGAAGTAGAAAAAACTAAAGTGAAGTAGCTCTCACTAGTCTTTCCAATTTCTCCGCAGACCACAGGTCGATCTATTGCCGTACCCTGTTGTTTCTTCTCATCTTTGACTGTTCCCTATCCCTTGAACATCTGTCACCTGGACCTCGTTGGTCTCAGTGATGTCGACATTGGGATTAATCTTGCTGATAATGTTGCTTACTTTGCCATCCACCATAGCTCTTGCTCTGTTCCCTCTCCCCCAAGTCATGTTCATATTCTCCATATTATTTGGATTTGAGGTGCACGTGGCCAATTGCATAAGAATAAGCATATATGTCATTCTAAGTGTATTATAAAAAATTTTTATTTCAAAATCCAGTTGCTACATCGTTTTCCCCACATATTAATTGACCGAGTTGGCCAACCTAAAAAGTTCTCTTTAAGAGGACTGACAATTTTCCAAAGATGCATTAAGGTGAATCATGCCTTATACCAAGAATCAACAATGGATGCAAAAGAGTAAAATTCAATGCAAGTATGACTTCATATGAAATCAATAGAAAAGGTCACATTTGTGTTTGATACAGCTGTGAACAAAAATTGCAGTAGCCAAACGTCTCTGCCCCACCGCCTCAGGTGCTCTTGAACTTTTCCTGGTCCCTGAGGAACGTTTAAAAACAGGTTGAGTTTGAGGTGAAATCATCCGCAGCTGTAGAATTTTGGTAGTGCACACTGAGGGCTTGTGTATCGCCGTGTTAAAAAACAATCTTGACGTAACACCAGAGCTCAGAGGGCCGTTGACTCCCTCCCTCGCAAAATGAATCCACTGCTTCTCCCCCCAGGCTGTGGGTTTGTGGCTGCCCCATAATGCACTGTTTCATCGACTAGGCCACACCTGTGAGAAGGCCAGCAGGTGGTGGCTAGGTGTGTTATTACAGGGTCTTTCCCTCCAATGGGAATAAGGTTTTCTAAGCTGGCAGCCCTGCACCAGCTCTGTAGGACACATGCAGAACCTCACCCAACAGCAGATCTAAAACTGTGTTTATCCAGTCAACAGCAGCAAAATGTACTCCTAAAGAACCTGACAGTACTGCAGTTTGATTTAAACACAGTGGATTTAACTCACACACACAAACGCACACACACACACACGCATGCACGCACATACACCCGTACGCACACACACACACGCACACATACACACACGCATTACTCCTTCTGCTGGGTTTTTTTAACCGCAGGCATTTCTCTACCACTGGGTTGTTGAGGGGTACTGCAGACTATCCATTTAAGTCTAGACATGTATAAACAAAATACAGTGTTGTTCTAAGGAAATATGGGGGCACTAGCCCTTTATCAACCTGCCTGGTAAGCAGCAGCAGCTTGTTGTGTGGTACAGCCAGAGCTTTCCATAATAATCATTTTTCAATGCATGGGAATTCTCAAATAAAAGGAATACCAAGCTGGATTTACATGGTTTATTAAATATCAGTGAAAAGTAACAGTAGAAGTTGAGAGATCCCAGGAACAGTGGTAGCAGGCTGTGGGTGCTGTCAGTGTTTAGCATAGAGAGAAGTAATGGGCATGCCTCAGCAGACTGCACTAGCCTTCTATGGACACATCGTAAACCGAGCCCCAGAATTAGATATTAGATAAAGGCTCACCACGCCCCCCCCCTCCCCCCCAATCCAGAAAGGCCAATGTCCTGGCATATGTTCTATCCAAACATCCTCACCTGTCTCCTTAGATCTGGGAGCCTCCTGATCTCCTGATTTACAGGCATTGACCAGCCTGTATTCAGTACGTGATCATGTAGAGAGACTGAGAAGTTGGCTCCTGCTGTTATTTCCACAAATAGAGTCAGTCAGTTCTGTTCAAAAGGACGATGGTTGTTTAGGTAGTAATTCCACAGTGGGCCCTTTGTGCCTGTAGACAAAGGCTGCATGTTTTTTAGATGTCACCACTTCTAACTAGAGTAAATCTAATAGAACAGTTTGTTAACATTAAGGACCATTAGGGACCACAAAATGCTGCAGGGACTGAAGTTAAATAGTTGATTTGTGGCATCTGAGGCCTGAGTAATGGCGCCAGCGAGATTTAAGCTGTGGCTCTCAACTTTTAAATGTAACTTAAAGCGTGTAAGAATGCCTATGTACTTGTTACAAATGGCAAATAAACAATCTTGACTTGACTTGTGCTACCCAATAAAAGGATAAAATGGAATTTTAAATAGCCTGAATTCAGATGTTCAGGTGGAAGTTTCCATTCCCCTTCTGTTTGACTGGAGTTTGACACCCCTGCTCTATACTCTTAATAAACAAAGCACTCATCTTTTAAATAGACTGAAGCCATTGAAGAATACCACATACGTTTTTACATGCTGTTGGAACCAATTTACACATTGACTGGCTCCGTTTCAGGTATTGCCCAAATTGGGGTAAAATCCTAAGCCAATGCACTTAATCCTACACACAGCGCACACTCTGGGCGGCTGGGCCAACACAGTAACCTGGCTCAGGAGTGCAGTTAGCTATGTTAAAGAGGCTGGTGTGCCCCAGCGGCCACAATCAGGTGGTGTAAAATGAGGACTTGCTGGCAAGGTAGCAGTGTTTTTCGTTATGTTCTTGATGGAACATGTTGAGCTTGTATCTGCCCATATATGGAAACTGCTCCAAATATATGTCTGATTTATAGTAATCTATGTTGACACTTGAAAAATATCTTTCTGGCTAGTAGGTTAAGGCAGCTAATAATAGGTGGCAAGCATTTGTTAACATTTTCCCCTTTTGCAGCCTGGGACTATATCTAATCGTAGTATTTTTTAGAAGTAGTGCAGTGTCGTTGAAAATATGTTGGAGTTGTATTCAAAGGTTTCCAACCCAGTTCCTACTGGGTTTCCACCCTGGCTTGTAGATTATAGTGGATTAGCACTGTGTTTCAGAGAACCACACTGGTGCTTTACCGTTTTATGAAAACTCCACTTTGTACGTTTTCACATTGCATTACGGTGATTTTTGTTTTGGTTCCAGAAGTACAGTTTTAGTTCTGTCAAATCTCGGAAGAAAACCAGCTTTGTTACATTAAATGTAATATCATGTCACGACTGTATTTCAGTAGATAAACCTTTTAACTTAGTTTTCCATTAAAGCACACAATGCTGAAATTCACCCTGGAAGCAAAAATGAATCCTTAGCCATACAGTCACTCCATCAGGTAGCTGATTGATTGGCACCACCAAGCCTGTGCTGATGTTTTCCTAGGATTCAGCAAGTTCAACCAACAAGGTAGGATGGGACTGAAGAAGACAGCTTACCTGTATTGGTCAGTGTTCACTCACTTTTACACAGTTGCACTGTGTGGGCACAGTCAACCAGGGGCTGTTCCTCAGAAGTTGTTTGTCATCACAGCTTGTCTTTGTCCATTCATAGTGGCAGAGTGGAGAGCAAAACTAACACAGGCTGTACTCTGCATCTTGTGATCTCGTGCAATTTCCTGAAGCTTTTTTAATGTCAAAATTAGTTTCTTTTAAAGAGGCACATTCTTTTGGGAGTTCAAAGCTCATTCGAGAAAAATTAAGTTTTTTTCTCCATCTTAAATCTAGACTGTGTGATTTTACTAAGCAAGCTTCATTTTAGGAGGATCCTAATTCATATCTGAATAGTCCCAGTACCTCTATGAAGCTAGCAATCATTGAAGAAACCAAGGCCAAGCTGGAATGCGGTGGGCCAAACTGAATTAAAGATAAAATGTTGTTTAAAGGAAGAGCATGGTGGAAAGGAAGCATGGAGATATCCAGTGTCATTTGGACCTGCTTGATGAAGCCACTTATTGATTCATTGCCCCTCAGAAACAGAGGAACTTCTTCCAACCTGGGAACACCTTGGCAGTTCATTCCATTGGGGTCTCCTGGATGATTTGTTAAAGTTGAGGTGAGCAGGTTGGCATGTGTGCCAGTGCGGGCATCTGTACGGCATCATCCATCCCTGGGCCTAGACTGCAGATGAAGGAGGTCAGCAGTAAAAGAGATATGGCAGATTGAGTTACCACCCCTCAAAGAGACCGGCTTCCTTTATCCTTTATACAGCACGCTGTGTACCTGGATGTTCCCTTCTTCTTCTGTTACCATGGGACATAATTAATGCCCCCTTGAGGGAGTAGGAAGCTTGTCGTTCTGCTGCGTCAGTCTAACCTCCTGAGACCCGGCAGAAAAAAGTATTTTTTGTCATAAAAGAAGAATTATTTAATAAATGTTTTTTGAATGTCGCTGTAGTGTAGGTTTCAGCATAATAGAGTATATGGTTTTTTTAAATATGACAGACCCATGTCCCCTACAGGGGACGAAAATGAATTGCTGGGCTGCTAGAGTCATTACACACTGCCATCTGTGGCGGCATGCAGTTACCAACTGAAGCCAAAGAGGCCTAGAGTGGCTTGGTAAAGCCTAGCATAGAGGTTATTTTTTGATATTCTGTTCATTTTATAACGAAAAGCCTTGTTTTGGCATATTCATCCCTGGATGACCTAGTCAGTCATGCGAGCTTCCTGCTGAAGATCCAGTTAGGGCGCAACAGCTTGTCTGAGGCCAGTGAAAGAGATGCTCTATTTGGGTGGAAACAAACTTCACGGATGATAGATCAGCCAGCACAGGCATACATTTCTGTGTGTAACGGTGGGGATTTTCTGTCAAAACAATACGGGACTCTTTTCTGTGACGGGATAAGCTTTTTGTTCCAGCCCCTAACATTTTGGTTGCGGTCCCAGTGCATGGCAAAGAAGGACGAAGTTTGTTTTCTCCTGGCGATTTTGTAGTCGGTCCGCAGTGAAGGGAACACCATGCGACATTGCTGGGATATACTGGGATCGGCGTCTGTCCATCAAGTCCCGTGTTTTCCCTGTCTGACGCGTGAGCGGAAAGAGCAGAGATAAGCGGGGCTGGCCCAGCCCGGCAGCGCATTGCCAAAGCCGGCGATGAGACAGAGTTGCTACTCCTTAAAAAGTCAACTGTGGTACGTGACCTGCTTTTTCCACCCCAGGCGTCTGTGTGCAGAGGAGACGTCAGGTTTTCTTTGGACGGCGCACACTGCTCCCTAAGTGTGCTCTTGGGCCTTCGAACGCCTCGCTCTGACGCCCGTGTTTACACTGTACGTGCTCGCCGCTTCCGGAGGGGATGGTGCGCGCTGGCACCGGACGAGCGTTCGCTCGCGACGTGCCGCGTTCCCCCTCCGCCTCCTTTCGGGAAGATTCGGTGTAAGCCAGTGCTGCTGCGCAGCAGGTGAGAACGTGCTTCGCCTGCTTCTGAGATCGGCTGCCTGTCTGTGTCATTGTTTCTCACGCTTGCTGTGTGTGTTCGCCGCGTGGCCCCTTGGTAAAGTTGTGTAAGGAGCGTAGGGATTGTTCTTTTGCTTATAACACACCACGTCTGCTGCTTGCTTTTTTTGTTACCTGTACATGCAGTTGCCTCATGATCACATAGTTCAGTGAATGCATCCTGAGATAGCCATGTTTTATGAGGTGGCAGGCGAATGAATGCCGGTTTTCAGATCGTGCAATCACAAGTGGAAGATGAATTGAGAGAATCAGGTTCAGATTCACTACGATTCTGGAGGAGCCCTTAGGAGGAAATGGAGCCACAAATGGATTTGAGGTCTCATCCCTCTTAAAAACAGAAATCCGCTTTGGAATAAAGCCTCCCTTTCTATGTGGCTGGCTCAGATTCAGTTGGCGGTGAGTATCCAGTTGGTTTTCGCAGAGCTCCGTTGTGTGTGTGCGGGGATTCTACAGCGTGGCTGCGTATTTGACGGCTAGGGGGGACTGCAGTACCGCTGACCCTAATTGCTTAATCTGTGGCATCTGGTCAACAGGCCCAGCCCGCGGCGTAAACGGCACAGGTGGCATCTGACGTCACCTCGGCTTGAGCTCCGAGCCCCTCGCATGTGCTTTAGGACACGCGCCCAGTCACGTTGGAGCGCTTTCGAATGAACTGCGGTTTCAGTTTCCAATAAAACAGGAACCTACGGATTCCCAGGCCTCGTGAAAAAAGGCTTTGCTCTCGTCCCTTTGGATTGCGACTGGCTGGTCGACAGGCTGTGGGGAGGTGCTGAGGTATTCCAGTTGAGGCTGAAGGATCAGCGAGACAGGCTCCAGTGTGCATGAGGCAACAGCCCACGATGTCATTCAAAGCAGCTCTCCAAAGAGTGCCATGCACTGACTCTCTGTAATATCCTAATGTCCTGCTCTTAACTGTACACGCAGACTGGAGCCTGACACACACTCTGTCAAGATGGTGCAGGGTTTCCACGCAGCACCCTCGCCAAACTGATGGAACCTTCCGGAATGGCTTTTATGGTTAAAATGCTTTGGGATAGGCCAGTGTGTTTTCAGGTTTAGGTGAGGCCAGCGCCGTTGCCGTTATGCCTGAGGGTTACTTGAGTCCAAGTGCCTCGCTCGCTACTGCTCGCTACTCGCTCGCGGCCTCGGGCCTTTCAGCTAGCTCTTTTGTCGGGCAGCGCTTTCCCCGGCAGCCATATTATCAGCCCTGCTTATGTAACCACAGGTATGTGGCTTCTGGCCCAAACATTCCCGGCCTCGCTGTGCGAACCCTGAATGCAGCCCCCCACATGGCTCCCAAAGGGCTGAGAATAAATCCCGCAGCAACGTCAGGAGTGTAATGAATTCCTCCAACTATCTGGAGGCTGGGGGTCATGTGCCATGAGGACGCTATAGCCTGGGTTCAGTTTAAACTGTACTGTAGTCATCATGAATGGGCAAACGCAATGTCCTTGTGGTGTATGCGAAATAGCAGGACATAGGTTACCATTGATGGAAACAAGAGACGCAGTGTAGCAGTACACAGGCTTTCATTGATCGCCATTCAGAAGTTGTGGTTAAATATTTAGCAGAAGACTTGAGCTGTTTGGCCTCAATGAAACTTGAGAAAGGCATACAGATTCTGCAAACAGTACTGGTGAGTGAACAAAAAAATGAACATTTATGTAGAAAGGGTCTTATTGCATTGCCGCAAAAACAATTTGAAAGTGCAGACAAATCTGGCCTAGAATTTCAGTAGGAACATTTGAAGAGTTCCAGCACTTCGGTTAATAATCCTTGGACCAGAATTCTCAGAAAGGAAATTTGAGTTTTCTGGGGCACTGTTTTGTAATTGCGTTTTGATAGTCCACAATTTTCGGTGCCCCCAAAACTTTATCCCCGAAGATCCATTTGCTGAGCCGCGAGATATAGAGTGCAGACTTGCCAGTACATGATGCCTCACCCAGCCCAGCAGTGGGCCGGATCAAAGCCAGGCAGCGTCTCTCCTCCTGCCTCTCACACGGGACAGGGGCAAGCGCTGAATGCACAGCAGGCCAGTTGCAAATACAAATTCAAAAGAAACATGTATTTGTCCCCAGGGCACAATTAAGAAACAGGCATAGCACAGTGTAGCAAAGAGGAGTTGTCAAACCTTCATGACGCTTTGCTGACTGAAATGCCTGACGCTCTTCTGTGCGTGCGCCCTAAGTTTGGCTGCACTGTTTGGTCCCATCTTTTTTGATTGACAGTGGAAGCTTGCGCAGGAAGGACAGCGAGCTCCTGACAGTAGTTTGGAATCTGACGTGAGAAAGAGGGATCAAGCCCAACTTGTGTTTGTTCTCAGCTAGCAATCGTTGCCAGGAAATGCCAAGGGCAGTTTCAGCTTCAAGGGCTGCTAACGGCTGAAACCCTCCTGAGTTGACGTTACAAAAGCTCGGTTTTATTATCGTGTTTACGACTGCGGCGTCTTCGCTTTGTTGCGAGCAGCCAGAAAAAGCCTAGCCCAGCGCCCCGAGCATTGTAGCGATGAAAAGGCTTTTACGGAGTTATCCCGGCCTAAAAGGCAACGGCAAAGTGAGGTTACGAATTTAAGCCTGCGGCGTTTCTCATCTAGTTACAAAGAAACCTGCCCGTCCGCTGTGAGGCAGGCTTGTCGGCTCTTTAAAAAACGGAGGCCTCGGTCGGGAACGCCAAAGCACGACTTTGTCCTGTTAAACCTTTGCAAACTCTCTCTCCGGCAAGGCCTGCATCCAGGGGTATGTCTGTTCCAGTAACGCAACAAGTGTCAGCATCCGCGCGTTCATTGTCTTGCGATTCCACCCTCTCGTATTTCTACTTGAAGAATGTCAGTGATTACAGGTTGTTCCAAGAAAGTCTTGTAAATCTATAAAATCCGATGCTGTTTTCCTGAAAGGCTTCTTGCGTGTTGGGGCTCATTGGCCAAGTTTGCAGCCTGCAAGTTGCAACCACGATGGCCCGATGCCTGCACCTCCACGCTGATATCTGCTTTGATTTAGACATCGCTGTCAAAGCTGTCAGCCCGAAGCCGCGGGATATTGGCCTTCATACTGCGATTTTGATTGAACACACATTTAAACTGACATCAGGGGCTGAATATCCCAAACATCTTCCAAACATCCCAAAACGTGATGGTGACCGTATGTAACTCCTTTGTGAAGATGGCCATCTCACACACCAGGACCTCCCAGGGTATCGAGCAGTTTTGTGGGGATGCAAAAGCCAAATGTGATGTCAGCCCCCTTATTGTGTTTTATTGATTGCCTCGCCTCTAAAGGATGGTAATGCTCTTGGTTCCTATCGCACAACACAGGCTCAAACCCTCCGTTATAAAGGCAGTTAGCACTTGCCTCTTTTGCAAAACAGATACACATGACACACATGCTGGCAACTAATCTGGACAGCAGAGTCATCCCTCCCCCTTAAAAATAATGGCACTCTGAGTTTGGAGTAATTACATGAAATTACATTAACCAGCTTAGAATTTCCTTGGTAAAAAAAATGTATATATATATAATGAGTGAGCGCCATTATGTTTGGGACAAAGCCATATTTTTTCTTGATTTGGCACTGTACTCCATAATTTTAGATTAATCAAACATTTCATATGTGATTAAAGGGCATATTCTCAGCTTTTATTAAAGGTTATTTTAATACATTTTGCTTTCAAAATGTAGAAATTAAAGCAGAAATTTCATATAGACTGCCCCCATTTCAGGACGTCATAATGTTTGGGATAAAAGGCTTCATATGTGTTTCTGATTAGTCAGGTGTTCAGTTGCTTCCTTGCAGTGCAAGTACTGTATAAGAGAGCTTTCAGTATCTGATCTTGATTCTAGGATTTTGATTACCTTTGGAGTCTGTTATTAGTGTTTCACAACATGAGGACCAGTGGTGGGCCAATGAAAGTCAAGGAAGCCATTATGAGGCAGAAAAGTTAAAAAAAAAAAGTCAGAGACATACTGTAGGCCAAACCTTAGGCGTACCAAAATCAACTGTTTGGAATATCATTAAGAAGAAAGAGAGCACTGGTGAGCTCAGTAATATCCTTGTGTTCAAAATAAATGAAAGTTATTTATTTATTTATTTATTTATTTATTTATTTATTTATTTATTTATTTATATGTTTAATAATACATTTTGAACTGTGTCTAATGAGTGGTTCCTCAGATTCAGAAATTTCATGGAATTGGCTTCTGGAAAATAGTGCTGGAACATTCCCCTCTTCCTTAGGCAGTATCGGCAAGCTCTTGATTCCATGGTTACATTATAAGTTGTCCTGTTTACCTCTATTTCCCATCCATAATCTTGGATCGCCACAAGGTGTGCCAGCAGTTTTTAAGCAATGATTTCTTGTCATATGGTTGTATTTTCATGACAGTGTTATGTCAGGATTTGTGTCCATCTACTTGGCTGAATAGGAGTTTGTTACCGGGTGGAAAAAGGAGGGCCATGCTTGAATTGATTACAGTTGTAGCATTGCATAACTGGGTGTTTGAGTGTGTGGAACTTTCTACCCTCTGTCAGCCAGGATACAGAAGACAGATCCCCTGTGTTGATGGGGCCCATTTCGCAGAGTGCCAGCCAGCTGTAAACACAAACACAGCTACCCCATTTCCTAGAAACAGCTACAGTGCAACACTTAGGTCTCCCAGCAATTTTCCACCCGCTCTCCACACACTGCAGACATGTGTGCTTAACTATGCAAAAATGGTGTTTTCATGACTTTTATTTTTTAGTTTTTGCAAAAAATGTCTGGTTTTGTTCTCTGTAATTGTGGTGTCTGTTGCACTTCGGATCTCTTTTAGGCTGCGTGAAAAAATTGCTTTAGTTTTGTTGCATAACACATTTTACCGGTGCAGAGAGAAGGATCCCTCTTCAAAAGGGATGCTCGATCATATTGGATAATATCTCTTGTTGGCTCATAAAAGCTTAAAACAGACATATTGGTATTGGCTCAAATGTTAGCTTAATCAGTCATCTGAACATCTTTTGTTATTATTTATTTTTAAAATATAATTTTTACCAGCCAAACTCACAAGCAAACGTATACAGAAACTCAGTAGTTCTCTAGATTCACGCTTTCTGCTTGACAGTAATGTAAGCAAGTTTTTTGTTATGCAAATAAAACCTGTTACATTTGTCTTTACAAGTTCACTTTGCTTATCTGCTTCTTCAATGAATGTGGAAAATTGCCTTTAGTTTGCATTTGTGCTGTAATGTAAAACATTAGATATCTGCAACAGCCAGCATTGTCAGTCACATATTGGTTTTTGATATTGGCCCCAGAATTTCAATATTGCGCACCCCTACTCTTTATAAGTTTGATAAGATATACTTTATCCAAACATCCTAACTTCTTGATGGCCTTTTTAAACGACAGCAGAACCTCAGAAATACGAAGAACAGCTCCTTATTATTGCCAGTAAATCTATGTGAGCATTAAATGAGAATTAAATGAATCACCCTTCCCTGTGATAAAAAAGTGAAATATTATCAGAATAATTCAAAAGGGCAAAGAATACAAAAAAGTGCAAAAGCCAGGTGAGTTTAATATAATGAATGTGAAGGTAACAAAAGAAACTTGTTAATGAGATCCAGACTATTAGTGTTCTAGCAATTAGTCATTATCTTACATGTGGACAGTAGGCACCAGATTGACTAGTACAGTCTGAATTGCTGTCTTTGATAAGCAAAACTCACAAGCTCTGGCAACAGCAGGATTCCGCTTCGGACAATGGCGTGCATCTCTGCACTGAGGTTTGCCGCAGTGTTTAGCTATAGATACAGTTCCTGGGGCCATACGGTATGCGATGCTTTTGAATAAGCGTCGCCGCTCATTCGAGCAGAAGGACGGCGTGTCTGTTGCTGTTGGGTGATGTGTGACTGCCGTGCGCCCCCCCCCAGACGCGGAAGCTGACCAAAGTGGAGCGGCAGCGCTTCAGCGAGGAGGTGGAGATGCTGAAAGGCCTGCAGCACCCCAACATCGTGCGCTTCTACGACTCCTGGAAGTCCACCGTCAAGGGCCACAAGTGCATCCTCCTAGTCACCGAGCTCATGACCTCGGGAACTCTGAAGACGTGAGTACCTCCGCTACATCACGCTCCTCCTCCATTGCATGCTTACTAACCCAGGGGAGCAGTGTGGTGATTCAGCAGTAGGTGGTTCGTCTGAGGGAGCTTCTAGCGCTCTCTCTGTAAATGGTCAGTGGTGTCTTACTGATCTCATGTGTCAAATTGGACCTTTGGGTTCTTCTGCAGATACATTTTATGGAAAGTTGAATTATAATTTGAAAATGAAATGCACCTAATAGAAAATATTTTGAGCTTACCAATCATACATCACTTGAGTAAAGGCTAAATAAAGAGTTTGTTTTGTGCAGAACCACCCCAACTGGATTTTAAACCAGCTGATCATTGTGGAAATAACTTAAGCGCCAGGATAGGCATTGCATGACTTGGTAGTATGAAGGAGGAAATCCTATATACTTATCCTCCATAGCCAGTGATAGCGATTGCCTGTTTCAGCTGCACCTTTATATAGAAACAAAGCAAGGAAACCTAATCTGTGTACTTGAGTGTGTTTGATAGAGAGCTGGAAAGGCTTCTACTGTGTCCTGTCAGATCCGGTATAAATAACACTGCCCTGCTGTGCTGTCAGTGTACAGATCGATGCATTGAGACTAAACCAATATTAAAGGACTAAACCATAGATAGTGCCTATAAAGATAATACAGGCTAAACCATAGATAATGCCTATTAAGATAATGTCTATAGAAAGTGACTTATGTTCTACTCATATGCAAATGACTAAATACATTTGAAAACCTGTTTGTGTTACAGTACATGTATGTTACTGGTTGCAAATTTGCATTATTTTGAAAGCAACAGCAACCAGTCTCATAGTGCTACATGCTCTGGGGAGAAAGAAATCTCTGTATGTGAAATTGAACAAAGGGTTAATTGTGCCACTGTACTAATGAGCAATTGGACACAAAATCTACCATTAACTCAGAATGCGGTTTAAAGCCTTCTAGTATTTACTTTAAAAGTTTGTTTATATCTGTAATACTCATGTTTTCATATGACTCTGTGGTTGTAGCAGAGAACAATGCAATGTACTATGTATGGTATAATGTTTGGTTAGGAGTATTATTTTATCTTGTTCTTAGTTAAACAAGCACTTAGCAAACAGATAGTTACTGCAGGACTCCATAGGAGTCACGGGCCAAACTATAGAGAAGTTTCATGGGGGTGTTTGTATGAAATATGAAATGTAGAGGTCGATACAAAGGGGGTATATGGAAATGCGTAAGTAGGTGAAAACTTCTGTCTCCCGCTGTACTTTTGGCGGGAAAGAGCCCGAGGCGTTTGGCTGCTTGCTCAGCGCTTGGTGTCCTGCAGGTACCTGAAGAGGTTCAAGGAGATGAAGCTGAAGCTGCTGCAGCGCTGGAGCCGACAGATCCTGAAGGGCCTCCACTTCCTCCACACGCGCACCCCGCCCATCATCCACCGCGACCTCAAGTGCGACAACATCTTCATCACCGGACCCACCGGCTCCGTCAAGATCGGGGACCTGGGCCTGGCCACCCTCAAGAGTGCCTCTTTCGCCAAGAGCGTTATCGGTGAGCTCTTGCGCGCCGCTGTTGCGTTTGTTTGAGCAGTGCCTTATCTGGGCTTCATTTGGTGTCCATCAGGGCTCCTTGAGGGGTCTGTTACAGATGCGGTGAAAGCATAATAGCTTGGAGGTATATTACCCTGCTTGAGGGTACAAAAACTGTGGCATTTCCAACCAGTATTCAAATGTATGATGATCTTTTCCCCAGCCCTTTCCATGAAACCACATTAGCTGTGTGATATCTATTATTCATTGAGATTGCAATGTGCTACTCTCCCATCCTTGCGTCATGGAATACCTCTGCTTGCACCACTACACTGGTGTACAGATCTGCTTTGTGTACAATTTTTTGTTAAGCAGTGACGTTACTCTCAAGGTCGGTAGATAAAGCTGCTGTTGTTGACATGATTCGATGTGTTAATTTGCCGTTACCTTGTCGCCCGTTGCGTTTGCGCGATTGAGGTCAGTGTCTTAGATCGCTGCTCTGTCTGCCCTCGCAGGGACCCCAGAGTTCATGGCCCCAGAGATGTACGAGGAGAAGTACGACGAGGCGGTGGACGTCTACGCCTTCGGGATGTGCATCCTGGAGATGGCGACGTCCGAGTATCCCTACTCCGAGTGCCAAAACGCTGCCCAGATTTACCGCAAAGTCACCAGTGTAAGTGGAGCGCTTGCTTGGGTATAAATAACCCTGATGACAGGACTTCCCGTGCGCCAGTACGTGCTCTGTGCACTCATTCAAGTGGAGCATTTAGTGTGTGCTGGGCCTCCTCCCATTGCTGCTTATAGCTATTTCTGAAAGTGATTTATACACTCCATTTACTTAGCAAACACCCCGATCTTGGAGGAGTCCAGTTTCTTTCTATTGTTCCTGTTATCTTTGTATACTGCTGGATATTTACTCAAGTAATTTAGGTTAAATATATTTAACCAAGTAGTTATAACAACACACTGCCACAAGTTTCTAGCATTAAATGTATTTGTGCTTTAGCCATACCCAGTACAGTGTGGGATGTGGGATGTGATTCAGACTCATTTAAGCTGCTGCTCACTTAGACTGGTGATTTGTGGTGAGAGACAGGACATTGAAATTTATTTCATGTTTAAGTGAGGCTGCTGTTTTAGTCTCTTGTCTCCACGGGGCTAGTTTGTTTTCATCAGTGTGAAAAGAATTCCGACTTTCAAAGTCTTTTAGTCGAGCTGCATTTCACCATGGCTCATTGATTTAGTGGAGCAAATGTGTAACTGAGTAGATCTGCCTGAATAGAGTTGTGCTGAGTTTGAAAGAACCCACACTTTTACCTACTTTCCTCACCCCCTCCACCCCTGCATGACCCACTCACAGAACTGCTATGCGGCCATATCAAGTATATATATATCAAGCTTTCTGATCTCAAATGGACATTTGTTTACAGGAAGCAAGAAAAGAACCTGCCTTTTCAGAGCAGTAATTACATTTGGAAATTACTTCCTAATTGGCCTTTAATTTTCCGTTGTCATTTAGTTCTGTAATCAGGAGCTGCACTTTAACAAGGAGTGAGCCAATCGAGTCAGTCATATGGATACAGCCTGAGTTCAGTTCAAATGTTGAACGGGTTAGGCTAGCATTTGCATTTTCCAGAAAGTTTCAGTTCACTTGGACTACACTTGAAGCCGGGTTAAAGTGAACTTGTGCAGGTTCTTTTCTCATAGGTCTTTCTCATAGGTCTCATTTTGTAAAGTCCGGATAGTTCACACAATACAAATTTGTGTGTAGGAGCTAGGGTGAGGAGGAAGATGTGGATGTAGGTGATGGTTTATGTAGGCTGTCTCAGCTTTGATGGTAGTCGTACATTTCAAAAATGACATCTCTGAGAAATATAAATGTCGGTTCCATTTTCATGGGAACGCCAGAAGCTAAACATAACATTCTTAGCTATTAAAGCACTCAAGTGAGAGCGTCAGTGACATGAACCTGAACAGGAATGCTTGTGGCTCTTGATACAGCAGTCTTCCATGGAACATTCTATAAACAGGTGGAAAAAGGGATTCTGGGTTATGACTGTGCCAAAGAACCAATGAGGTGGATTTTAAAGTGGGCGAACATTGTAATGCATGTTAACGATGATGAAATTTTTCTTTCTGAAACACACTGGCCAATTTCTCAGTCTTCTGATAAGACTTCACATTCTCTCAGGGTAGGTCAGCTGAGGTCAGATAACAGCAAAATTGAGCAATTATGACACACTTCGGGGCAGCAAAGAGTTCTTTCCTTCTTTTTTTTTTCTTTTTTTTTTTTTGGTGCGCTACATCAGGAGTTCACTTGGGTGTAAAATGAAAATTCAAGGCCTTGTGATCTGATGAGTTCCTCTCCCCCTCAATCCCTTGGCACTCTGTCCCCTGTCCTTGCCTCTTATCTATGATGGTAGTTACAGAGTCATGCGTTTCCCCCCACATCTTCAAGTTGAAATACCTAAATTAAAGAATAAAACAAGCACATCTACAGATACATTTAAGAATCCAGGTAAGAAAAGGCTCACCTCGGTACACAGAAATGATGAACGGAATGAGCTTTCGTCTTAAATGGCCACGAGAGGGCTGGGAAGAAAGGGTCCTGGAGGAACACGGTGTCTGCTAGTTTGTGTTGTTCCTGCTCTTAAGTGCTTAATTTAATTGATTGGTTAAAGAGTCTGCACACCTTATTTCCAAGGCCTAAATCGACTGCTGACTAAACAGAAATCACAAAGAACTGCAGAGCCTGGACTTTAACTCCCCTGGTTTAAAGTTTCTTACCAGTGTTGGTTACCATTGTTGGATATATTTTTATACAATATATATGATTGGTCACACATGTAGTAATCTTGGAACACAAGACACAAGATTTCACTATGAAATGAATGAAAAATATTTATTTTACAGAAGAATCACATCGGATGCATTGACACAGAAGAATACTTTTGAAATATCTAAGCTGCTAGCGAGTTAGTGCTGCCCACTCTTTGGTGAATTGACATGTTGGTCCAAATACATCCGTATAGTGGTGGATAGAGGTGTCGGTCAGTGTAATGCAGCTAAAAATCAATGTCGTTCTACCGGCCCTTCCCTCTATGTCCTCCTGCTTTCCACGTGTTTTTACTCCGTACTGCTGTCCTTGACAAGCTGCACCAAACATAAACTATACAAGGAGACAGGTTTTTGCAATAATTTCACACTCACCATCACGCCAATTCTGCAGACACAGCAGTGGTGCGATGCTCAGTTAGGTACCTGCCAGAGAACAACAAACCTGTCCATGTTGGATACACGCTTGTTGAGATTAGGGGGGATGTAGCTGGTGGCACGTTTGAGCCACTTGGTGATTTTAAACCCCAATCATCAACATGACCTGTACAAACAAATTTGCCAAGGCCTATTTTGTCTAACAACATATGTTTCCACTTACCCAAAGTACTACAAAACAAAAAACAAAGAAACAAACAAAAAAAAAACTAATAGAAATGCAACTTTTTGCTAATGGGAATGGTTCTGGAATAATGTCTGAATATTAATTACAGAGATTTACTGCCAGTCAGATGTCATAATCATTTCCTTGAGCTTTTTCCCCCACCCCTGGATTGAGACGAGTTTATGATCAGGAATTTGGGCCAGCGGGTGACTAGGCTGACCTCATCTTAATGTTCATGTGAAGTATGTGCTGTGCTGCCCTGTTATCAGTGTTGTAAGGAAAGGAATTCCAAACTGTTTTAGCCTCAAAGCATGAACGTGACTGGGGACCCCAGCTAAGTCAGTGCACTGCAGGGCACTATTGAAAACAGCCCTATTGTGAACACATTCTTCCTTCTTCTTGAGGCTTTGTGTCTTAAGCAAGAGTTGCTTAAGACACAAAGAAAAGTCTTCACTGTAGTCTTACGGGTCACACTCTTTTTGAGAATATTTACATTTAACTTACATTACAAAAATTTTATTGATTTTTGGAATACAGATTCCCTTTAGCCATGACATTCTGCAAAGATGCGATGTTTTCTGTGGCAGAAAGTTGTTATTTGCCCTTAGTAGGAAATAAACTGATAAATCAATGATGTGATTTTATATATTAACTGCTTTGATATTTCTCTGGACTCCTACAATTTTGTTTCAGCTGCCTACACCGTGATCATTTTACAGTGATTCAGGAGCGACAGGCATTTATTGTCTTTTGCAAAAGGATAGCCTGAAGTGTGGCTGCAATTTTAGATCCCTGTTTTCATCAAGTGTTTATCTACCTTGTGCACTTTAATTTGTCCAGGGTCGTGTTTAGCTTTAGATTACCGGTACCTCTGAAGGGTACCCAACGAAAGTGTTTTTTAAGACTGTGGAATGTTAGCGGAACGCAATCAGTGCTCTGGTATTTCTGAAGAATTTTCAGCCTGTCGAACGCGTCCCTTCCTGGTGAGCCGGAATCTACATTCTTAGAGGGGCTTTAAATCCAGGTTGAGAGACGTTTGTACATGAACGAACTAGGATAACCCCGGTATAGCCCCAATACAGCCTGGCGACATCCTAGTCACCTAGAAAGTTTTCACTTTTCAACAAAATGTTGCAATGTTTTCACCTGAACCTAGATGGTGTTTCACCAACTTTTCGTTGACTTTCCACCACAAAAATGTTCAGTGGGTTTTGGGTCACAAGCTGACAATGTGAGCAAATAAATTTGTCAGATTGCTCAATGGCTGCAGCCTAGACCAATACCTGCTGTACAATCAGAGTGATAAGTCCCATGGGCCCCTAGCTCCACTGTGTTTAACTGCTGGGACGCCTGCATGCTGAACTATAGGTGCCCCTCAAGCCACTGCTCGCAAACATGCTGGAGCAGGAGCCCAGTTTCTCCAGCTTCACCCGCTGCTGGTCTAAATATAGCCAGCAGGGGTTCTGGAGAGACCACAGTCCTGTACACCCCTCTTTAATATCCTCATCCCACTTACTACTATGCAGTAACAGAGCTTGCTTTTCTCTACACTCATTGAAACCGACATAACCAAAATAAGCTCAGATAAAGTACTTTTAACTTTAACGGTGCCCTCTTTCAAGTCTGATTGATTTAACACTGCAAGAGTTGATTTAACGCTGGTAATTTTGCTGTGCAAACTTACATTTCTGTAGCAAATGGAAAATATAATTAAGTAAAATAGGTTGAAATATTGCTATGGCTACCAGGTAAACATAGTTTGTGCACAAGTTCCTCTGACCCACTTCTTATGACTGTTAATAGTGTAATGAAATATGCATTTTGTGAGTAACCAGCCAGATACATTGAGTGACGTTCAGCTGTCCCATTATTGTAGTTTGGAAGTTAAATGTTTGTTTAATGTCTACCCTGGATCACCATTTCACAGCACCTTTTAAATGCTGGCATCCTTGTGCATTGCATCAAGCCGTTCACCAAAGCTTTGAGAATGATAGGCCCTTTTCACACGTGCTTATCTGAAACCATAAGTGTTCTGTCAGTTTTCTGTATGAGCGTCATGTGTGAACGGGAGCTGGAGTCAGTTTTCCGTTTAAGATGTTCCTCCTATTTGCCGGGTCAGATTCTAGTAAGATTTATGGTAGTCTTTCGCCACGGTTCTAGTGTGAACAAAAACAGCTACATTCCTGGATAAAGCACGCAAAAGGTTACCAGGATCTTACGTAAGAGCTTTTGTTCCTGGAACAGTTTCTTTAATAAATGCTTTAAATGCTGAATCTTCCCTGTCAACAGTGCTTTCACAAATATAAAATATTGCACATTGAAGATGGTGGAGCTGAATTGTGTGATTTAGTGATTTAGTGACCTAAGGTTTGGCCCGTGTCTGACTGTTTTTTTTTACTTCTTGGCCTCATAATGGCTTCCTTGACTTTCATTGGCGCATCTCTGGTTCTCATGTTGTCAAACGCCAATAACAGACTCCAAAGACAATCAAAAGCCTAGGTAAAGACAGCTCTCTTGTACCTGCATTAAGGAAGTGAACACACCTGAGTAATCAGAAACAACTGTGAAACCATTTGTCCAAAACAAATATGGGGGGGTATGGGCTATGTATAAAAGGTTAGGTCATTTCTACATGGTAAAACCAAAATGTATAAAAATAGTACAGAGTCAAATCAAGAAAAATTATATCTTTGTCCCAAACATTATGGAAGCTACTGTATATTGGCTAAATATGATATCATTACTTTGTCTCAAAACTATCACTCTTCAAATGTGTTGTGGTGGTAAGATTTACATCTATGCCAAAACAATTATAAAACAATTATTCAGTGAAATATCTGGCTGTTTTAAAAACAAACTAACATACAGTAATGTTAATATTGCATTGCTTTGGAGGGTAGACATCCAGTCATGCCTAATCTATCTGGGACAGTCATGTGTGAACAGACTCAACACAGAACCAGTACCTAACCAAGATAGTTGAGTCCGGCAGTGTTGCGGGGTCCATAGTCCATAGGCTATAGTCACAATGGCTTGGCTTTTGAGCAGAGCAGAAAATGGGCCTTTGTTCTCTGGCATTCTTAAATAAGTTAAATGCATTCAGCAATCTAGACAGCCTTAACTGTATGAAATTCAATTATCTTTACAGAAAGAGCCTGTTGCTGATTCAGAATAAATTAGGAATGATTAGGAAATATGCCAGAATTCGATTGTGTTCCGTGTAAAAGTCTGGATTTGCGTACCCTTCTGATGTTTTGTGATTGTTAATTCTGTCTTGATTCCTATGTATTATGATTTCTTTGCTCATTGACTAGCGATGGTGACAACAGCTGCGTTATTGTGACCTGGCAGTGTTAGAATTGAACAGTTATGTCTGCAGCAGAAGGAAAACACTATTATGCTTTCATCTGTGTGTAAGAAAGTACGGGCAAGAGGAGAGCTCTGTGATTAAAATGTCAGTCATCCCAGCTGCTTCTCACCAGATAATATATCTCCCTCTAGTATTGCTCTCTTTTTACTCTCTGCCCTGGACCGGGACAAATATCATATAAATGTTTTATTGTGGAAAGTATTGAATTATGGCTACTCCGCAAAACATTAGCACATTTGAAACTAAAGCCATTTTGTTTCACTGTAAACAAAGTCAGGAATGAATGGCTTCCTACCACAGTATCCTCTGGGAGATTGTTGAAACGTTGGGAGACCTTGTTTTGTGTCATCGATGACCAGGTTCTGTTCGCACTTAGCCTGCTTACCTCCTCTGTGCCTCTCTTAAGACTTTGTTTTCTGATGTGGCTGATAAGTGCACTGTTGTCTGCTGTAAATGACAGGGGTTTATCGCTTTTGACGCTTCCTTCATGTCAGTACTGGTGTGGTAACTGTCTCTTGATTTAAGCTCCAGTATAACAGGTGGATTAAATAACTGAGTAAATACAGCAGGCGGTATCTTTTCTTCTGGAAGCACACCCACATTACCGTTTACATTTTCCTAGAAAATGGTGCCATTTTAGGGCAATGCTATTGCTACATCTTGCTTATATGTTCTTTGTATTCCAGTATACAATATGGCTTGACGTCAGTCCCTTTCAGGCTTATATATGAAACATTTTTGTCTTGAATAAGCCCATTTATAATTCAAGCAATTCAAGTTCCAAAGCAAAAACCTCCCAAAACATCTGCTGCCAGAACTCAGTCAAACTATGTGGTTTTGGAGCAGCATCTGCACTGAAAAGTTAGCCCCTCTGACCCTCACCAAGTATTTCTCTTTTTTTTATTCTTTGTATCATAAATTTCACAAAGCGGTTAGCTCACTTTCCCAAAAGCACTTCCAAAATCCTGTATCAAATTACGGTCGACAATTTAAAGTGGCTAAGTGCACTGTTTCATGTAATGAGGGACAGTTATTCATATTGTCGCTGCTGAAATGTTGTTATTCAGACAAAACTGATCCCATTGTTTATATGACAAGGAATGCCTGTCTGTCACAGTTCTTGCCTTTGCCCTTCAAACCATTACATTTATAAGCTCATTTATGAACACTTCAACTTTGTTTTCACCTCCCTTCTCCCCTTTTGCCCTCACCTTTATCTCTTTCCCCTCCTCTCTTTTCTCTCCCTCTTCAGCCCATGGTTGTGTTGACAGCAGAGCGTTGCTCTGTGTCATGCAGGATGCTGGCTCACGTCATTCAGTGTTCAGAGTTCCTCCTTCGCAGGGGCGGAGCTTACACTCAGCAGCAGAAGGGGGCTGTTTTGGTTATCAATAGGCAGTAATGATGAGGGAGACTGTACTCGGTAACGTGGGGGCAGAAGGCATGTCACTGCCCACATGTGGCACCCACCAGGCTTTTGGCTTTTACCCCGCTTATATCCAACTCGGTTGTCACAAAATTGCTATAGCCCGCATTGGTAATGGTGGTCTCCTCTGTCTCCAGTGCTGGTCTGGTAGCTCTGGTGGAGTGCATTTCTCATTGCTGTAGACCTAGGGCGAGTGAATATACTGTGTCCTCTCACCTTTAACCCATCTCATGGTGCTTCACGCTACCTGTCACGACATCGCAACCTTGCACACAACACAGACCTTTTGTACCGCAGATGCGTGTAGTCTGTGTACATATACACGTTAGCCACATTTCACGAGGTCTGCACACTTTGTCCTTCACTGTGTGCACTGTACATATCGCTTTCGCTACCTGCAGTTCTGATCTGATTAGCTGCAATGACTCTGTAACAGTGCTCCGAAACAGCATTGCCCAGGCTTAGGCAGCCCATCAGTAGGCAGTACAGCACTGCCCAGGGAATGGCGGGCAGGAATTCTGCCGTCATTCTTACATCCTTTTATCCAATCACTGCCATCCACATGTTTTTAAATGCTTTAATAGGAGCTTGCTTTCAGTTTACAGGCGTTAGCTTACTGCAAAGCTGCAGTGCAATCATTTATCCTAGCCACCATATGCAATGTTGCTCGTGGAGAGCAAGAAACAGTAGAGATCACTCTACAAGAGTGTATTATTCTTGTCATCTGCATTAGTCCTATAGTAAAAGCATCTCTATGGTCTTTACAATTCATTTCTTACAAGCCACTGACTTTGCGTTCATTCACAGAGTGTTTTTCCATCAAGATTGATGCCACTAATATTTACATATTTCCCCTTGTTCTGTTTCACAGGGAATGAAGCCCGACAGCTTTTTCAAAGTAAAGGTCCCTGAGCTTAAAGAGATAATTGAGGGATGCATTCATATGGATAAAGATGAAAGGTGAACATGATTCTTATTTAAGCTCCCATTCAATAAATTTTACCTTATCCTATTACTGTATAATGTTGCTTAATGGATGTTTTTTCTTGGCTGGTTATTGTTTATATGAAAGCAGATTTAATCTCCATGTTCTTGAGTATAATAGATATACTGAACCACTCAAACTTGTAGTACAAGGTTATGAACCACTGCATTAATAAATGTGTTGGCCTCATATACCCTGAAAGGGCAGCTCATCCAAAAATTAAATTAAAGTATGGTTCTTCTTACCCTGAGTACTATCTATCCATCCTGATCGTTTCACTGAGATTGGTGAGTTTTCTTGATTACACCAATTTTCTAGATTCCGTTCACCTTGAAACATTGGACCTGTTGACCCATATTTGTGTGGCACTCAATGCAACAAAAATTAACATTAGAAAAACTTGACAGCAACGTCTCTTTCCAAATATATTGTCATGGTTCCTCATGGGCATCCACAGAGCTTAATTTGTGCAAGTCTTGTGCAGACAAACTAGTATGAAACTTGAATGGTGGTGACGTGACATTCACGGAATGCAACCGTTTGTTGTAATTTTAGTATAGTAACTTGTTTGCAACTTACTTTATTAAAGTACATAACAGCTTCAAAATACATGGTTGAGATATTAACGGGTGTTTTCTTCTTGTAAATTACACCCGTTATATATCTCATCTATGAATTTTGAAGCTGTTATATGTTTGAATAAAGTAAGTTGCTCACAAGTTGCTATATTGAAACTACTAGTTGCAAATAGTCGCATTTACCACTCACTACCACTCAATTTATATACAAGCACAAAGTAAACCCTGTGGATGCTTATGAGTAACCATGGCATTATATTTTGTTGCATTGAGCACCATGAAAATATAGGCCAATAGAGGTCCATTGTATCAGTGTGAAATGCATGTCAAAAACCAATCTAGAAAACTTGACAAATCTCAGCAAAACGATTTGGATGGATAGATAGTACTCTAGATAAGTGGAAACATACTTACATTTTATTTTTGGGTTAACTGCCTCTAAGCAATTAACATCTGAAAAAATGATTGAAATTCTTTATGCATGTCTTAGACTTCCATTAAATCAAAACCTTGATAAATGCAAAACAATCAAAACATAGATGCTGAATATTTTTTCAAGTTTTAAAAGAATATCAAAAAAACTTGTCTTGCACAAGTTTGTGCTATGCTTGCTGACAATCGGGAAATTACTTCACTATATCAAGTTGTGTGGATAAAACTGAGCTGCAAATAGCTGGCGTGCAGCTTGTGTGTATTGCACTGAATACTTAGCCAGGACACATGACTTTCTCAGGATGTTGTGCTTAAGCATGAGCAACCTGAAGACAACGCAACGCTACAACGACTAGAATAATGTTGTGAGACAAACGTTAGCACGTTAAGCCTCAGCGAGTGGCTCACAAACGGTCTCCTGTATCTGTGGTCTAGGTACACCATCCAGGACTTGCTGGAGCACACCTTCTTCCAGGAGAACAACGGCGTGCGCGTGGAGCTGGCCGAGGAGGACGACCTGGTGAAGCCGGGCCTGAAGCTGTGGCTCCGCATGGACGACACCAAGAAGCTGCACGGGAAGTACAAAGACAACAACGCCATCGAGTTCCTGTTCGACCTCTACAAGGACGTCCCCGAGGAGGTGGTTCAGGAAATGGTACGCAAGGCTCCACCCGCCACCATTGTTCATGTTTACCAAGCCTTTGCCACTTCACCACTTCAGTTCCTAAATCATCATCCTTGTTCAACCTAAATTTCCCAACTCTGAGAGGTCATCATTCAAAGAAAGCCAGAAAACCATTTAAAATACGGAGCTCTGGGGCCAGAGCTGATGTTTAACTGTTGACATGGTAAATAGCCAGTCATGTGTGCATTTATCCTCAAAAATAGGCGTGGTTGTATTTTTAACACATCCATCAAAATATAATAATTGCAATATCTATGGTTAAATTCCCCTTTAATGGTGAATGGTTTAATGGTCTAAACATTTGAAATAAAAAATTGTGGTAAAAATGCCACACTTTATTAAGCCGATGGTGAAAAGTTTTATACATTCATAAAGGTCCGGGTTGGTCCTAAAGTGTTGTATTCCTTCAGGGTTGCACACATACACCTCAGCATCACTAAACACATAGAATATTCAGAACAGGGGCTCTGAAATGAGAAACAGGAGGCCTGTCTGCACTGCAGTTTTGCTCGGTTGTGTCTTGCAATTCCCAGAGTCTCACACTGCTAAAACATCTTATCTTAAGAGAAGGGAGACATGCCTTTAAGACACTTTGTTACTCCATGGGATAGTTGCTCGAAAAAAAATCAATATTGGGCGAAATTAATTTGGTAGGTTATTGCGAATGGGACATGAACTGTTGACTGCCGTGAAGACCATAGGGCTGTAAATCGTATGTGCCCTTTTAACCCCAATATCCTCCACCATATTAAGCGCAAGGCGCAGTGGCCAAAGGCAAGGATTCCCCGACGCAGGACGCGCGATTAGCTGGGGATCGGAGGCTGCCCCGCTCAGACTCGGTCATGCTGTGCCTCAGCGTGCACTCATCACCTGGGGAAATCTGAGAACATTGCTCAGGGTTCAGGAGAAACAGGAGGTCACGCATTTAATAATATAATGACACCGGGGCTCGTTGCGAAACGGCCCTCGTGTCCTCTGGCCCGAGTGAAGGTCGCTTTTAATGAGGAGAATACCATGAGCGTCCTCTCGGTTTTCCCTTATTTCCTTTCATAGAGTACAAATTTAATATCCGGCCATTGACTTCCAGTTATCTTTGTAATCTGTGTGCGTCGGGGGTTAGGGGATTTGGGTAGTGGGGGTGGGATTAGTTGCAGATGAACTGCAACCCTGGTTTATAATTTTGCTGGAATTCCATCTAACCGTGATTAGCTTTAGGACCCTCTTTCAGATGTTCAACAAGTCTAGCTTATCTTGGACTTTATCAGCTCAAAAACATTCTGAATGTACTACAAATGTCATGTCAGTTCTGCTTGTTTAAAATGGCAGGTTGCATTTCATTAGTCTTTCTCCTTTTTGTACTTCTAGACCCAAGAATCTATTCCAGCACCTTAGGCAATTATGGTATCTGCCCTTTGTTCTACCTGTAAATCAAACTTTGAGTATTTTCATTGTACCCGTCATACAGCAAGGCCATTCACTGAGCAATCTCAAATACTGCACCTCATATAATTCTGCAGGCTTATGACTACAGATAAGGAGTAAAATAACATTTTTTTCTGCATTTCCTTGGCTTGATTGCCAGCTAGATGTTTACACTCATGTTCCATTAGATATGCGAATACTGTGGACACTTTTGTCTGAAGACTCATTTGTTCAGACAGGCTTTTAATTGATGCTCAAATTGTTTGTTTTATGTTGTTGTTTTACGGATGTGTGTGTATACATTTGCTGCTTTTATTTGCACTTTGTGAAGCACTTTGTGGCCCTTGTCCTTGAAAAGTGCTATATAAATAAAGTTTACTTACTTACTTCCGGTGGAAGGGAATGTGGGAATACATTCAGGATTAAGGTCACATGAAGCAACTGGTAGTTACTGATTGCAGTCACTGTCCGTAAGGTCTAAAAAGGCATATAGCTCAGTCTGTGTGGTATGAGTAATTCTTTCTGTTACATGTAAAGGAGATGTAAATCTCAATTTGACTTCCCTGGTAAAATAAAGGATTAATAATGTAATTGGGTGCTTCCATTATTTAAAAAGCAAATAGAGTTGGCAAAACATTTCCCCTTCACGAGCCAACAGGCTTCTAGGTGTTCTTTGATGTCAAAGCTGGTTTGAATGGTTGGAAAATGAGATGCATTCATAAAGATACGTGCCACATTTTCTACTGCACAAACGTCCGTGCAGTTTTCGTTTCCTGTTCATTCTGTTTAATGTTTGCGGTCTCGTACCTTCCATTACCTTCCAACCCCACATGCAAATTCACTCTTACCCAGTCTTATGTACATATACACAGGCTCACATTGCAAAACTTTGGAATAGCTCTTGGGTGGGGGATCCTACTGTGATGGGACCTTACCTACTGTGGTATGACCGACAGCAGCAGAGAGGAGCTTGTCCTATAGCATCTGTATGAGTATAAAGTGTTTACAGTGGTGCAAATACAGTGGCCTGAGTGACAGTTATAGGCATGTATCTGATTCTGTTTGCTGTGCCCTTTGTCCCTTCTCCCAGGTGGTGCTGGGCTTTGTGTGTGAAGTGGACTACAAGATTGTGGCCAAAGCCATCCGCGACCGCGTCACGGCCATCAAGCGCCAGCGCGAGAAGAAGAGGCGGCAGGCGGAGAAGCTGGAGAAGAAGAAGCAGGAGGAGGTGATCGAGGAGGAGCCGGAGTCCGAGCCGCCGTCGCCCTGGCTGCTGAGCCACACCCCTGAGAGCTTGGCCCCTGCCCAGTCCCCGCCTGCCCTGACCTGCTCCTGCCCCGCCCCGTCCTTGGCCAACGTCTCGGCGGACTCCGGCATCAACGCCACGTTCCCGGCCGAGCCCGAGGAGCCTGAAGCGGACCAGCACCAGCACTACCACATCCGGCACACCAGCTATTCCTCTGCCACCTGTAAGCACCGGCCTGGGCCCGTTACATGTGCACCGTTACCCACAGTGCCGTGCTGCTCAGTGAGGGCTGCAGCTCTGAAAATGGCTGTAGGGTTTCTCACCGTGTCTGTAAGGGGAAGCCATCGCACTTAGCTCAAAACACGCAGCGCAACCTCTGCATCAGTCTACCTGGCCTGAGGAACAAACCGTTTCTTCCCTCTGTCCCTCTTAGCACGTGCCTGGTGTGTTTGTACAGTCATTTGAGGTCCTTGAACATGTGGCTGGAGTTTAGTCAATTATGTTGTCCCATCGTAGAGCTTTACCTCTTGTCTTTTACTGTTGTTTGTGTGTGTGTGTGTGTGTGTGTGTGTGCGCGCGTGTATGCGCGTGTGTGTGCGCGTATGTGTGTTTGCGTGTATGTGTGTGCGTGTATGCGCGCGTGTGTGTGTGTATGTGGGGGGTTCCCATTGAGCAGCATTATAACTTCTTTGCAACATAATATGCCAGCAGAGCCAGACCGGCTCCAGAGCGCTGCTGTGCTCTTTAATTTGGGTTAATCCCTCTTAGTTCTGTTTATATTTTCCCATCTGAATTCCAGCCCGTTTGTTGTGGTTACTGCCGAGCGGTGCTAGTCTGCGCGTTGGTCCCTACGGTCACCTCTCTCTTCCTCCCGTGTCAGCTTGCCGCGTCCCCGCCCTGCGTTGACGGGCCTGGCTTGTGTTGTTTTGACAGCTGACTGCGAGACGGACGGCTATCTCAGCTCATCTGGACTGCAGGATCCCCCGGAGGCCCTTCCCCCGGCAGTCGGTCCTTTCCCATGCGCCCCAGCCCCGCCCCCACAGACTCCGCCCACTAGCGTCTCTCCGATGCCAGCCCTCCGCTTTCCCTCGGTGAGAGGGGTCGGGGGATGGCGAAATCAAACCTGTGACTCAGTCATTGATTGTCTATCATTACTCCTCAAGGCATTTTGGGTTTAAATATATTCCATTGTTTTCCATTACTCCTGTATCTTACTATATTTGAATGACATTGTGTAATTTTCCATTACTCTCCTGTATCTTACTGTATTTGAATGACTTTCTGTAATTTTCCATTACTCTCCTGTATCTTACTATATTTGAATGAATTTCTGTAATTTTCCATTACCCCTGTGACTTAACGTATTTTAAAGATATTCTTTTTGTATGCTTTCAGCTGGCAGTAATAAGCATGTAATTTGAAGGCATTTTATGGCATGCTTTACATTTGTACATACAGTAGGCCGACTTCATACTGTTATTATTATAATCAGTATGAATGCTCTCATTTCTGCCATAGGTGTGTATATGTACTGTGAGCATGTTGGCTGATTTTAGTTTTTCTCGTTCCCAGAGCATTGCTGTGTCCCTCAGTACGGAGCGCGTCCACTCCGGGCCAGCCAGCGGCTTCTCCTCCCCGGTGGACAGGTAACCTTTAACCTTTAACCCCCCCCCCCCCCCTCCCCCCAAAAGGAACGCCCGTGAACCGCACCCGTCTCCGGCTGTCCGCCGCAGCAGAACTTTGGGTTGTTTCTCGGCGTGGTGTTTTCTTTTCTCCGGCATGTGAGGAGAATGGCTTTGCTCTCCGCTTGGGGGGGGTAAATCTCCCATCTGGGGCCCGTTCTCTGCAGGGCTTTGTGTTTCTCAGCGGAGCTGCGTATGCGCTATATTCGGCGGTAAACAGGATCTCCCCCGCTGGGGTCGCACGCTGGGCAGAATGGAGACGGGCCGGGCGCTCGGACGCCCTCTCCACCGTCGGCGCCTCCTCTCGTTGCGGCCGAGCTGCGCGTCGGGCTCTTCCCGAGCGACGCCACGGGGTGACGTCACGGCCTCGGGCGGACGCGCCCGTCCCTGCGGCAAAGCCGGATGGCCCGTTTCCCACATCCTCAAAGCCTCTGTTGCGTAACGGCCCTCTTAATTGCGTGGGCCCGGGAGGATGCTCCCCCCCCTGTCAGTGGGGCTATCAGAGCCCCTAATTGCCATGGCTGCGGAGCCGCGTGGGAGCTCAGCGCCGCAGTAATCAGCGTACTTCCACCCAACCCGCAGCCTCGTAGCGGCCTGTTGGGACTGGTGGGGAGGGGAAACGGTGACCGCCGCACTGAAAGGCCTTTGAGACTCCATTACCCAGCAGCGGGTAGGAAGAAGACCACGGTCTCTGCAGGCCATGCAGCACACCTGCATTTGACTCTCTCTGATTGTCTGCACGACGAAGACGACATTAAAATGATTTGTTATTATCTTCATTACTTTGAGAGGTAGAATTGTATGAGGTGACCTTTTGTGTTTCATTAAGTTCTGGCATAATTAACCATAATACTGACATTTTAATATTTAAACTAGATTATAGTATTGTACTTTTTGGATTGAAGTATAAATATTTAATTTGTAACGACAGAAGAAAGCTGAAGGGAGAATAGTGTGGAGCAAAGCCTGCCATTGCTGTAACACATGTGTTGTCAGTTCTGTGACACAAAAGGATGTGTCGGTGCTGTAACACGGGTGGTCTCATTGCTGCAGCTACGCCTCGGATGTGACGTCAGGACTGAGCGACGGGTACGAGGGGCTCTCGGAGAGGAGCGCCAAGTCTCCCACCAAACGCACCGCCGGCAAGCTCTTCAGGAGGAGAGCCCGCTCTCGCCTGCGTATCACAGGGGTACGAGACAAGTCTGTCTGTCAGCCAAACCCATATTTCCAGTAGTCCCATATGCATCTTATGCAATTTAGTCACAGATCATGATCGTCTTTCTTCACTGGCCTTGTAACATCTTTGTTTGTTTGGAAGGGTTTCAGGGACATCTTGTGTTCATAGTCGACCAGTCATGCTGCAGTGGAAGTGCATACAAACACACACACCCACATGCACACGCACACGCACACACACACACACACACATGCGCGCACACACACACACACACACACGCACAGAGTCCTGTATTGCTATTCTTGTGGGGACTTCCCATTGACTACATTCATTCCGTCACCTCTAACCCTAACCCTAACCCCAACCACTACAGGCCTAACCTTAACCCTAACTGTAACCTAATTGTAACCCTAACCGTTATCCTAAGTCCTAACCCTAAAACAGCCTCTTGACCTTGTGGGGACCAGCAAAATGTCCGCACAACGCATAATGTTCCTCATCTTTCTATCCGTGTGGACACGCACACACACGCACACGCACTGTTCCGTGCAGTGAATCCTGCTCCCTCTCTGCCCGCAGCTTTCAGACAAAGTGGACAGGGTGGTGGAGTGTCAGCTGCAGACGCACAACAACAAGATGGTGACTTTCAAGTTCGACCTGGACGGAGACAACCCGGAGGACATAGCCACAGTCATGGTGATTGCCCTGCTCTCTGCTCCTGTCGCCAGCGAGCCGAGCGCACCCACTCTTGTTAAAATAGCATTTTCCAATGGCGCGTTCGAGCTGTAGTTGTCTTCGACGGCAGACTGAGCTCGTGCTTATCAGCTTATCCGAATGGCAGACGCGTCTATCTCCCCCTGTACCGCAGACGTCCTGCCCTGCCTCTGCAGTGATGAACTGCATAATGTGACAGGCTTTACTATGAGGGGGAAAGAGATAACTGCTGGCAGAGTTCACTTGTGCTCGGCCTTTTTTGCCTCTAGTTGAGACATTCTGCTCTAGTTGAAAGGCATTCTGCTGGAGCGTACAAAGCTTAGCGTAGCAGTGTTGCGCTACCTGATTTAGAGTTAGCGTGGAGCGGCTGGGACGAGTTTCGGAGCCCGCGCTGCCGCTGCGTAACGCCTTTGTTCTCCCACGGTTGGCCAGGGCAACGGTTTAGCTCGTCCGCCCTGCCATGGAACACACTGGGCTGTTGTTTATGGAGCGAATCTTGGCAGAGCTGCGTTCGGCCTCATAACTGTCTGGCTTTATTAGCGTGGCGTATGAGCTGAATTCAAGCGTGCTGACAGACAGCATTAGCCACGCCTAACCAGCGTGCGCTCACGATTCCCACGGCGACTGTTTCTGTAATAAATTCTTGTGCGATGTAGTTCTTTTTATAGCCGTACGCGCGTCCGCGTAACCGCACAACGTATAGGCGTGAACGCGTTCGCGGTTCTATTCATAGACCTGGGGTTGCCTGACTCTGTCCTCTCTCGCTCCCTCTTTTTTCGCCCTCCCTCCCTCCCTCCCTCCCTCTGCTGGCGTCCGCGGGCGCGCGCGCTTACCCAGGTCCACAATGAGTTCATCCTCCCCTCGGAGCAGGAAGGCTTCATCCACCGCATGGGCGACATCATCAGGCGGGCCGAGGCCCTGATGAAGAGGGAGCCCCCGGGTCCCGCCGACGCCCAGGGGGGCCCCCGCCTGCCCTACCTGAGCGGGGCCGGCACGCTGTCCGCTTCGCAGGTGAGTCGCCGCGCCGCGCTCCCAAAGCTGCCCAAGCTAGCCCAGTGTCTAGAAAGCGCAGTCTTATCCCGGTCTTACGCTGGTCTTATCCCGGTCTTATACCGGTCTTATCTTGGTCTTATCCCGGTCTTACGCTGGTCTTATCCCGGTCTTACGCTGGTCTTATCCCGGTCTTATACCGGTCTTATGCTGGTCTTATCCCAGTCTTACGCTGGTCTTATCCCGGTCTTACGCTGGTCTTATCCCGGTCTTATACCAGTCTTATCTTGGTCTTATCCCGGTCTTATCCTGGTTTTATCCTGATCTTACCATGGTCTTATCACAGTCTTATGCTGGTCTGATCCAGGTCTTATCATGGTCTTATCTCGGTCTTATCCTGGTTTTATTCTGATCTTATCCTGATCTTATCCCCGTCTTATTGTGGTCTTATCCTGGTCTTATCTCTGTCTTATCCTGGTCGTATTCCGGTCTTATCCTGGTCTTATCCCAGTCTTTTCCTGGTCGTATTTTGGTCTTATTCTGGTCTTATCCTGGTCTTATTATAGTTTTATCCCAGTCTTATTCTGGTTCCTCGGGGAAGCTACTTTGTCATTAACACATCCAGCCAATACTAAACACTGTATTGATATGTTTATCAATTTATTCATCCATAAATATTTCCCATGTTTTGCAAGTGCATTACATAGCAGAGACATTTGTTTTTTTAATACATTTTTGTTGACCCCCCGAGTGTTAAAAAGCAGCTTTACACACTGAAACAAAGGCCTGGTAACGCTGTGGTGTGAAACGTGTCATTCTGCACATTACCAATGTCACACATGCGACTGTTCTGTCTGGCTTGGACAAAATGGCAGCCAATTGCACAGTCCCAGAGGAAAAAAACAGACACGCCTGAGTGTGTCTGCCCGGGGATTACGGTAATTGAGGAACTCTGTGATCTCTACTCCCATAGCTTTATCGCTCCCGCCTCTCTGTTTCTGATTGGCTGAATGCCAGGTCGTATATCAAAGTGAACATTATTGCCTTTGCGCCGTACGTTTCGTGGTAAAAATGACGTACGATTCTGTAACAGTTCACCCAGGTGCCCTGAGGGTGCAAGCGCCTGACTGTGACCCTAGTCACCACGGAGACGCGCGTGCTGACTTAACGACCTGAGAGCTGCACAGCGCATTTCCTAGAACATGCTTCCAGAACTTAAATTTTCATGTTTAAACGTTTATGCCATTCTGACATAAAACCAGCGGGCAGCCGTCTCTCAATCGCAACGCTCTGTGGTTGTAAAAAAAAAGAAGTTGTGACTGTATGAATGAAAAGTGTTATCGAATAGGGGCCGGAAGGATTGAAACTAAATTTTGCCCGTGGCAGTAGGAAACTAAGCTGTAAACTTTGTGAAGGAGTAGAATTTTGCATGGAAGCCTGTGATGTCATTGGTGGGTCTGCACCGCCCCCTCTGTCCACTTATGATGCTGCTAATAACTGTGGGCTTTTGAGGTGCTCCTCTGGCAGGCTTTGAGGGGTCTGTGTGGCTGAGAGTGGAGACAAACTGCGTAAGCGGCCTCTCCTTGCCAGGACAACCACAAGACTGCGGGGAACACAGTCTTCTTTTGCCATTTAGTAAAAAGTAGTGAGATGTCAACAGATAGAAAACAGACAGCAGAACAATGTGTGTTTTCATACGGAGACCTGCACCCCCACCCCACCCCACCCTCCTGGCTCTCACCCTGGGCCTTATTGAAACCAGGCTCTCCGCCGCTGCCCGGAGAGCCCTCGGGCCTGGGCCCCCGCCCCTCTGCCCACTCAGTGCTGGAGAACAGCCGTACCTCAGAGCGCACTCCCACACAGGGACAGGACGTGAGCCAGTCAGAGGCCTGCGATTGTGAAACTCCCATCCCCGGTCCTTTCTCCACCTCTCCGCTCCCTCCAGGCCTCTTGGAGAACACACACGGTTGCAGCCTTCCAGGTCCATTTAATTGTACTTGTTGCCTGTGGGCACAATTGACTGTTTCTAAGGAACTGATGTGAAGCACAGTCCAGCTCAAGGCATTACCGTCCTCTGGGTCATTGGTCTTTTTTTATATCTGCAGTTGTTTCTTTGTTACCAGAAATCTGCTCCCTGCAAAAAAAGACATTGCAGACATGGTCACAGGCGGTGAAGGAAGTTCAAAGAGATTAATGAAGATTATGAGGTTAAGAAGGAGCAGAAGGGAAGGGACGAAGCGTGCACAGTGATTTCACGTTTGTGTAATTCTCAGTTTTTATGCTACTATGAAAATGACTTACTCTGGCTTTATGACTTTTCATAAGAGCCATCTCACCAGATACGCACGTGCTTCACACTCCAGATTAATAAGGGTGCAGCAAATCAATGGCAAACTAAGGTAGCCACCAGAAAAAGGCCATTTTGGCCTTAATGATTTTGCCACCAATCACAGAGAGAATTCATATTGCGGTAACAATCATGGGGCTCATAGTTATGGGTGTGTGTCTGATTCATGCCCATGTCTTTTCTTCCAGCCCAACCTGCACAGTCACATCATGGCTCGAACTCACTCATCCTCATCATTGCCTGGTAAGGAAGAGAAAGACTGCTGTGCAAATAGGGAGCTCCCATCTCCCATCACACCGTAGTCTGTAGACCTGGAAATGTCCCCGGGATTATGCATGTGCGTTTGAAATAGTGGTGATAGGCTCGCTGAAGAGCCTGTGATTCCCGAATGCTGGCCGTGGACGTGAGTGTTTGGCGAATGACCCTGCTCTTCTGCGCCCCTCGTGCAGATTTCGACTTGGCCAGCCCCGGTCCGGCGAGCGCGGGCTCCCCACAGACGCCGACCGGAGACTTCTTCTTCGACGCAGACGTTACCTCACCCAGCCGGCCCGTGCTGTGCTCTCAGTACTTCCACGGGGGCCCAGGTACGGTTCAGGCATCTCCCCACCTGCCGCTCCTCCCCCCCCCCGGCGCCCAGGGACCCGGTGCCGTCTGTTCCCCGCGTCCCCCCGCCGCGGCTCCCGAGCGGCGGGTCCCGCACAAAGGCGGCAGTCTGCGGGCCTTGGCAGGGTATTAAAAACCCCCTTATGCCGGGCCTGCCCGTCCCCGACTCTCAGGAATATTGTCTTAGCGCTCAGCCTAGCGCCAGCTAGCTCTACGGCACCTCAAAGCCCTGGTCTGTGACTGGCGCGCCGCAGGGCCTCCTGGGTAATTACCTCACCTGAAGGGCGCTTTTTCAGGTCTGAATGCTATCACTGTGAAGCCAGAGTTTCCTCAGTGCTGTAACCCTCCCCAGCATCTGGTTTCCAGCTTTCAAGCCCGCCTTTTTCCGAGAAAGCCTCCTCGAAACCTAAATAAAAGCAGGCAGGGGCAGTTAAAAAGCACGGAGCACACGGCCAATGACGAAGAGACTGTAAGAAAGCCCCACCCCCCCCCTCCGTCACCGCTGGTGTTTTGCTCAGAGCAGAACATTGTGTTTCACGGGGACCTTTGGAGACTCGCCACACACTGGTGAACAAATGTTTATTGGGTGCCACTGAGCTAATATTTCCATCTTGCATTTAAGTGAAAGTGGCCTTGTCACTCCAGCTGGGGGTGTGTTATGTTGTGACTGTAGCACCATTGTTGAAGTGTCTCGTGTTGGCTTGGAAGGGGGGCTCTCTTCCATTGGCGTTTACTGAAGAACAGTTTTCAAGTGACTGAGAGCTGAACAGTAAACGGCAAGTTGGCGATAGGCACACGTTTTAAATACACCAACCCGTGGCCGCTCCCCTCCATGGAACTTTCCAGCGGCCTAAACCTGAGCAACGTTTGGCTTGCCCTTGCCAGTTTGATTATGTAATGACATCATCCACGATTGTGCTCTCCTATGAACAGCATTTATATTTGCCAGCAAAGACAAAAAAACAAGTCTGTTTGCCATGGAAACCGATCTCCATGCAGCTCATAAGGGATTTATGTTTTAAATGTCTGGTGAAAAAGGAGTGACAAGATGATCCAGACCCGGTTCAGTGAGAGAGAATAAGTGAGGGTGACGTAATGTCCCCTGCCACGCTCTTTCTGCGAATGAAAACAGACCTGTCTGCAGACACGCTAGTGCTACTCATGCAGCGATGATACTGTGTAAGGGATGCTTCCCTCATGGGTTGTTACTGTGTCTATTACTATTGTCTATTGCATTGAAACAGTTAACTGAGCAGTTGTTTGTCTGATTCGGAGGTTTATGCACTAGTTCAACTTGGCCATTGTTTGATAACGGGGCTGCACATGAATAGTTTCTGTAAACCTACTGCTGTGAAGTGCTGTAATCCAGGATGGCCCAACCATGGAGATCTACCATCCTGTGGGCTTTGACTTCAGCCCTAATGAAGCACCCCTCACTCAACAGCTAGATATCTGGTTGAGGTGCTGATTTGGGTGTGCTAAATGAAATGGAAAGCTACAGGACGGTGGACCTCCAGGAGCATGGCTGGGCAGCCCTGCTGTGATCCATAACTCAAAGTGCTGCTGTTTCTCTTTCAGGGTCTTCCCACCCTTTCTGCCAGCCCACCTCGCTGTACGCCCCCGCCTCTGCTCCTGAGCACATGGTGAACCACGTTCAGTTGGCCCACCTGCCGCAGTACCAGACGGCCCCCTACATGACCGCCACCAGCTTCCACTTCCCGTACGCCGCGCCCCCGCCCTCCGCCAGCCCCGCGCCGTCCCACCCGCCTCTGAGCCGCGTCCCGAGCAACCCCAGCTTCTCCTCGCCGACTCTGGGCTCCCCCGGCCACCAGGGGGAGACGCCGAGCCCGGGCAGCGAGGGCAGCCCCCTGTCCCCGCCTCCCCAGCACGCCCAGCACTCCCAGCACCCCGGCATGTGGCCGCCCCAGTCTCAGCCTCTCTTCTCTCTGGCCAACGTGCTGTCGATGGCCATGAGCATGGCACACTCCTTCATGCCCGGCACCACCCTGGCCAGCACCATGACGGCCGGCGTGCCGCCCGCGCTGGCCGGCTTCCACTCTCCCATGCCCCCCCACGTCCTCCCCCAGATCGGTTACCCCTTTGGTCCCAATTACCAGGTGGCACCGGGGGAGTCCTCCTACCACCAGGGGGCGTTGGCAGGGCAGCTGGACTTCTACCAGAGGGCCGATTCGCACTCTACGCTGCAAGAGGGTGGTTTCGCGCCCATGTACCCGGGAACCCTTGGCATCCCTCAGATGAACACGCCCCCCTTCAGAATGCCTGAGCCCACATTCCCTGTGGAATCCCCCGCACAGTATGTCTCCACCCATATCAGCTCCCCTTCCTCACCACAGCCAAGTCCCCAGATTTACGGCATCCCGCCCTTCACGGCCCTGACCAAGGGCCGGCCTGACAGAGGGAGCTCCCTCTCCGCATCCTCCAGCTCGCCCCCGGACAGCCCACAGAGCACGGTGAGCATCACGTACGCCAACCGCCCCGCGAGAAACCTTCCCCATTACGGCTCAAGACTGCCGAGTTGCACTAACCGGCAGCCAGCAACAAGGCCAAACACGTTTAAAAACACCACAACAACAAGTTGTACCGTGTATCATGTCTTAATAAATTTGACATACTTTTTTATTTGCAAAAAAAGTATGTAAAATTTATTAAGACACGATACAACCTGAAAACATAAAAAAGACAGGACAGAGCCAGCAAAACAGGCCTATCTCTCTTAGACCAGAACTGATCTGAGCTATCTAAAAGTTAGGTTAGTTCTGACCTCACACACAACGAGGATGGGATAGAGAGATAGTACAAAGAAGAGGGGAGAAAAGGGGAAGGTGAGTCTTCTGGCCTGCTGCTGACCTATCATAACTGACTGAAACTAAAAAGGTTGAAAAAAAAGAAAAACAACCACTGACCACACTGCCTTTTCTTTGCAACGTCGCTGACACCTTCCTTAGTGAAAAATTCCAGCTTGATTCCAGCCTGGTTTTAAGCTGGTTTTGGAGCTGGTCAAGTAGGCAACAAGATGGCTGAGATATTAACTATGCTGGAAAGGCCATGTCCAGCAGGTGGGCCAGTTTGGTACAGACAGCAGACCATAATCAAATTCCAGACGGTATCTAGCTGGAGCAGAAGCTAGGTTTCATCTTAGCCAGGTAGCTAGAATTTCTGCTAGGGTTGTGAGAGTTTCATGCATTGCTTCGGACTGCAGAACTAATGCTTTACCACAAGCCTGTTTAGCAGTGAACAGGTGAGGGGGAAAGTAACACAAACTGTGATTTGTCCCCACAAGGTTTCATCGACCAGCACAAGGTCTGTGTCTCCCCCCACAGCGTCTGAGGGAGCCGATGGTGCCGCCAAGGTCAGACCCTCTCCCGTTTGTGAAGGTAAGATTTACTACGGCATGCTCCTACTCAAAGCCTGCTATGGCCTCTAAGGCAATTAACGTCACTTAGAAGGAAGGGGGGGACATACGACACGAACACAGACGAGACCTTTTCCATTACATAAGATACGCTATGTACTCGGTACAGGAAAGCCCTAAAGACTACTTTGTGGATGGCAAATGTCTCTCCTGTTATTTTTAAAAACTTTTTTTGTGTTCTGCCCACATTGGTGTTTGGCTGCATTGTTGGCTGTTAGCTGTGCCAGTAGGAGGGTTGCGTAACCACGCGTCTGTGCAGTGTACTTTCAAGTTATGTGCGAACGTATGAGGGCTGTTTTAGCCTTGAGCGCTGCGTGGACAAGGTCTCGACTACTGTAGTCCTTTCCCATAATTCCCCTCTACCTGTGTTTACACACAACTGTGACAGAGCGTCCTGCTCACAACAGACGCAGACGCTTGGTGTTTACACTGCACAGGAGCTACAGGCTTCAGCAAATTTAATTTGCCCTGGGTTTTCTTGAAGTGTTAGGGACCTGCTTCTGGAAGTGTCTGCCATCTAGTGTCCAGAACTGGTACTGAAAGCTCTGAAAATAAGGTTCTCTGTGCAATTAGCTAAACAAACATGAGGTTTAAGAAAGACTTCTGTAGAAGTGGATGTGCTCAGCAGTTTCAAACAGTAATATTTCGTAAAAATACTGAACAACTCTTACAATCGCTCGTGTCTCTTGCTCACAGCAGTCTCTGAGGCCAAATCTACGGTCATAGTAGGACGATTCCAGGTGACACCCAGCAAGGTGACCACAGGGCCTGCCCCGCCCAGCCCGGCCCCAGCGTCGCCCAGCCCAGCCCCAACCCCAGCCCCAGCCCCGCCCCCCGCTGTCCCCAGCCCGCCCTCTTCGCTTGGGGAAATTGAGACGGAGAGCAGCACAGAAGGGCCAGGAGAGTCGGAGAGCAGCCTGAGTGCCTCTCAGTCCGCCCCCCTCCTCCATCAGTCACCTGGGGGGGCGGTTCTCGAACAGGAGGGTCGGCCCCTGTGGGAGGTGGCCAAGAATCGGCCGGAAGAAGAGGAGCAGCCAGAGGAAGACGAAGGGGAGGAGCCAGGCCGACTGAACCGGCGACAGGGGCGGCGCCTCAGCCTGATGGGCACCTCGGCGGACAGCGGCCTGTCGGTGACGGCGCAGGACTTCGACGGGCGGCTGTGGGAGGGCGATCTCGAGAGCCCCCAGTACAATGCCCCCTTGCACCACCTGTGGATGACCTACACCCGCAGCTCCTCCTACCTGAGCAGCGACGACACGGAGAGCGAGGACGAGGACATGTGGGAGGAGCTACAGGAGCTCCGGGATAGGTACCTGTTTCCACACCCTCCCCCCCAACTGGCCTCGTCAGAAACCCGGAAGATTTCAACTTAAAACTTTTAAGATTATCTGGGTAGTGTAGAGGTATAAGCACTCGCCTACCACCGCAGAGACACGGGTTCAATCCCCGGCAGCGGTACTTTCAGCTTGGTCAGACATTCCTACGAACACAATTGGCAGTGTTTGTGGGTGGGAAGCCGGTGGGGATATGAGTCCTGATCATTGCATGCGTCCTACTGGTTGATAGGGGCGCCTGTTCAGTGGGGAGGGGATCTAGGGGAGATAGCGTGAACCTCCGCGTGCGTTACGCTGTCCCAGTGAAACTCCTCGCTGTCAGGTGAAAAGAAGCGGCTGGTGACTCCACATGTATCGGAGGAGGCATGTGGGAGTCTACACCCTCCCCAGACTGACAGAGGATAGCGCACAGGGAATTGGTATAACAACTAAATTGTGGAGAAAATGGGGGAAAAAAAAAACTTTTAAGATTACGTCGAGTGCCTTCCAAGTACCCATTCAGATAATTTTTTTTATAGAAGCTTCAAAATAATCATTTAATTGTGACTCATGTCCTCTGCTGTTGTAAGTCAGTAGCTTAACACGTTCCTTTCCAAACCCCCTTGGCTCTCTCTTCCCTCCGCCTCTCCTCCTCTCCTCGCCTCAGACACCTGTCGGAGGTGCAGTCCCTGCAGGCCAGCCAGAAGAAGGAGATCGAGGAGCTGTACGAGAAGATCGGGAAGGCGCCGCCGCCGGGCATCGTCTCCCCCGCCGCCATGCTGTCCAACCGACAGCGGCGCATGTCCAAAGGCGGGGGCTTCCCCCCCTCCCGACGCAACAGCCTGCAGAGATTGGAAATCTTGCCCCCTGCTGGTAAGACAGCGTCCGCCTGCTCCCTGCGACGGGCAGCACTGTAACAGAACATTCACGGGGTGACATAGCTCAGGAGGTAAAAGCGGTTGTCTGGCAGTCGGAGGGTTGCCGGTTCGATCCCTGCCCTGGGCGTGTCGAAGTGTCCCTGAGCAAGACACCTAACCCCTAACTGCTCTGGTGAATGAGAAGCATCAATTGTAAAGCGCTTTGGATAAAAGCGCTATATAAATGCAGTCCATTCAAATCGCTTCATGTGCGCATTCTCACTGACTGGGTGTTAGCCTACTTATGTCAGAACGTAAGGTACGGTATATGTATTTTTTGAACTCACCATCCCACAGGCATCATGAGGAAGAACTCGTTCAGCAGCAGCAGCAGTGGCTCCCAGGACCGGCCCAGCAAAGGGGTGACATTTGCAGCAGACTACAGCATAATGGTGAGGCTCTGAGACTTCTTGTCCCTACAAAGACCCTTTTTACTCTGAAAGATGTCTGTGTACAGCTTAAATGTGTATCACCTGGAGCTCAGTTGGGTTTTTAATCATAGTTGAGACAGTATAGATGGCCATAAAATTATATTAAATAGGAAATGTTAGACCGAATAGTATGTTTGATTGGTTTGTAATGGGCTGCTCATATTTAGAGATATGAGGGGGCTACAAATTCATTTAGAAAATTATAAGATGATGATCTAGAAAAATGTATCAAGTAAAATACAAAATGATGGCATACTATAATATGGCACGTGATGGCTTCAACAGTTCATGTGGTCACATTTGAAAATGAGCACTTTTCAGACGTGTTGCCACGTAACCATTTGGAGGTTCTAGCTTCATCTAGCTTCAGATGGCTTCATCTCCTGTCTCTGCCTCTCCCAGTGAGACTCCCCTCTAGGGAGCGTCTCTCTCTGGCCTACCTCATTCGAAGCCTGACTGCCCCGCTGGAGGAAGTGACATCACAGACAGTCCCGTCATCCAGCCCCCCCCCCCCCCCCTTCCCCCAGACGAGGAGAGGACAGCGGGCTTCCCGTTAACGGGACGGGAGCCTCCCCGCGTGTCACGCAGCCGAGGGGACCCGGGGACAGCTGCCGCTCCTTCAGACCCCGCCCCCTCCTTAGAGAAACGCTGCCGACTCCTCGCAGGGCGCCAGACGCTCGCGGCTTTCCTTCGGCCGCAGCGGTCGAAAAAATTCCAAAGTCCTTCTGTGAAAGAAACTGACCCTTGAGTGGGGATACGCTTCCTGTCACGCCCTTGTGAATACAACGTCTGCCGCTTTCCGCTCACACTAGTTTGGTGTCCCTGCCCAGATTTCTGCCAGGACACACCCCATGCGCTGGTACCACTGCTTGATGATATCTGAGGAAGGTAGTGGTTGGAGAAGTGTTTTCTAGAGTGCTAGAGCTGCTGCTGTAATTCAGGACAGGGACGTGAGAAAAGCTCTTGGATTCTCCCTGTGACAGCTATACTGTGCTTATCTCTCAGATGCCTGGTTCTTTTTGCACTTGAGTGAGTCTGGCGGATTCGTTCGCAACACTCCCCAGCTGATGATGCACAGCACTGTCCTCCACAGAGATCTGCTGTTTGGATGTCATTTGTCTCCACACTCCTGCTTGCTTTCCAGCACTGTAGCAATGCAGGGAAAGCGGTAATCTTCTCCTGAGCCAATCAAGAAATATTCTTGCTTGAGCAGTACAGGCCTTTTATTCTGTAAGAAATTAAATTATTTGACTATGTTACCTGAAATAAACAGAATACCAGAATATGTATTACGGAACGTTTGAGTAAAAATATATCTAATGTCATGTTAATTGTTCAAGCAATTGCTTGAAGGACTTTTTGCTGACTTCAATCAAAATCTGTGATTTTCTTACGCTGACACACAAGGTGAGATTCTACCACCCATGGCTGAGACACTGTGCTCCAGAACTAAATCTCTTCCAAATTCTGACATCTAATCCTGACGATTAGTATTATTTTAAAATTATTATTAGTGCTGTCACTGTTAATAGTAATGTAGAGCTTATGTAGAGCTTGTACATAAATATGTAACGAACATCAAAAATGATCAAAATGGTAAAGGAGAAACAAATATAGTAAAATAGTTCCACTAATGCATTGTGCTATCTATTCACAAATTGTAGCAAAGTAGTTCTTAAAATATGAAGGTTACATCAGCTGGCTTGCACTTTGAAAGTATTTACATACTGTATATAGACAGAATCACACTTGGTAGTATTTTTAGTTTTGATTGAATCATGATAGATACTCTCTTCATTCCCTTAAATGTGCAGTCTGTCCTCTTGTGTTTATGTATACTTTATTCTTTAGTCTTGAATTTTGAGTGATTCTGTTCGTAAGCTTGGCATATTTTAAACTCTCCATCATGCATGTGTGGTTAATATTTGATATATAATGTACAGGGTACCAAATTATATATTTTGAATGCAAATTGCCTTTGTCAAAACACTGCAAGACCTAAGACATTTACATAGCTCACAATTTCATATATCAGCACTGCACACAAGAAACAACAGCCACATCTCACAAATGCGAAAACAATCTGTGCGTGATGAACACAGACAATATTCCAACTGCACTGTTAAAATGCAGTTTGGCAAATCAGATTGTTTCAGTATGTATCATTATGGCATACATAGCAGATATAGCTATAGCAAGTTTAGAATTTCCATGAGGGATGGTAGATATTTTAAGGTTGGCTCTTGATTTTTCCCCCCATCTTACTGCCAGATACAATTAAATACAACAAAAATATTTTACAGTCTGAGAAAATTTAGGAGCCTGAATTTTAAACACTTATTTCTTAAAGACATTCGGTAAACACTGTACTTGGATGAGGCAAAACTAAGCTGTGACCCTCATCAGGACAAAGTGTTTCAAATATCAGTACAGAACCGTAATGCCTGGAGTGGACACACTTTAGGTTAACTTTGCGCTTTAGATTCAATTCTGTAGCATTGGTCTCACACCAAAGCCGATGACTTGCACAAGCCATGCAGACTGGTTCAAAATAGGTCCTAACACAGTCAAAGAAAACGTGGGAAGAAGTCTTCTTGAAATCCTTACCTCGACACTTAAAGTGTTCCCATATTGCCTTAGACATGAATAACTGTGAATGTGATCCCAAATTCGAGAAAGCCCCAATGCACGTTACTGAAGAGCATCTAAAATCTGAACTGACCGTTGAAATGGCTAGTGTGCTCTCCACGGTGGCAATCAGACAATAAAGAGTAAAGTGGAAAATAAAGCAGAATGGTACACAAACAAGACACTCCACAATGTGAGTGCCTGTCAAGGCGTTTCTGTTCATGTTCTTTCCACTCCATCTGTCCATGCTGCTTGAAATGACACAGCTATTAAAATACAGTGTACGTTGGTTGTTGGTTGGTCACACAAGCATGGACGTCTGGGAGCACTGTTAACTGAATACTGTTACCCGAAGCACAGTGGGGGTCTGCACCAAAGTTTACTAACAATTTTGTTGTACGTTTCTAAAAAAAAAAAAGTCATTATTTGTTCATGCAAAGCATTTGCCTGCAATATTGTTGTAACATAGTCTATCAAAATATGGAAATTAAAGTTTAAGCGTTTCATAGTTGAGGCATTGCACTTTATTGGCTGTTTTGTCTATCTCGATGCAGGAGGCAGGGAGTTAATTGTAAATAGTGATGTAACTGTAAAGTGGATACAGACTCCTTAATCAGTAATCAGTCTGTGTGCCTATATTCATAAACATTCTTGAATATATTTGTTGCAAAAAAAAAAAAAATCAAAGCTGTGAATGCATAACTATTGCCTTACAGTATGCATACTGGCAAAGAATGTAGGAAATGTGGAGTATTAGAGATTGTATTTAAAGAAGCAAACCACAAAACTATATTTAGAAATAGAAATGTGATGATCAACTTTAATTTGTGAATGTATGATTTTGCCAGTTTTGTTGCTAGGAAACACAAAGCTGTTGTACTGCCATGCTGTATCTGTGCCTTTTCTTTTTTACCCTCTTAAATTTGATTTATATGGTCTCCTCAATCATATTTGTAAATACAGGTAATAAAATTTTAAATATAACAGCATTTTGACTTGTGTGTGCTACATTTGTGATGAAATTACTTTTTTAATCCATTTATTTGAAAAAGCCATTTAACATTTTTTTTTACAACATTAATATATTACACATTGTTATAACGGGTACCATTTTCCTACACCAGATAGATAATTTGATTGGTTCAATTAAAAGCCAAATCAAAGCAACCAACTTAGGAGTTCTTGAACTTGCTTTCCATTTCATGACATTTACATTACTTTTCAACTGGAACCTTCCTTACCATGTGTATCCCACTTATTTAAGAGACAATTTCAATTATTCTGTATTATGGACCTTGATTAAAGCAAAAAAAAAAAATCTTAAATTTACACAGTGAATGTAGTAGTACGCTCATGTGAGGGAGAGCTGGATTTTCAGGAGGAGACTATTTTGTTGTCCATCGACGTTCTGTTCTTCCATCTAACCAGAATCCACATTACATTTTAGGTCACTAAAATAACCATGTATTCACGAATGATTGGGATAATGAAAAGCCATGTAGTCGTCTCCTAATTATGTGGTAATATGGCGTCCTTTCTTGCAGGGGCAGAGTGAGTCGCTCGCACCACTCATTTCAGCATCAGTTCATTTCTCTCAGTGCAATAATTTAAACGGCAAGCAGTCCATATGAAGTCAGTCAGTTAGCTGCGGTTTTCGGCGCCCTTGTCCTTGCGACTTTGGCCTCTTCATCCAGCTCATCCATGATCCTCTCCTGCGACACCGAATAAAATGTGTAGCCATCTGAGCGCAGAGGACAGTCAAGGCCAACATCAACCTTTCAGCGGTAGCGACCGGATGTACATTGCCAAATTACAAGTAACATTAACTTACAATATTATTACAAAAGATAAAAAAATAAAAACAGCCAAACATGCTGTCTGACGAAAGTGATAAGCTAGTCAGACAGTAATATTAGGTAGCCAGCTAACATTAACTAGCGAAGTTTTTTGGTTTAGCTTGCTAAGCTAACGTTACTTAACTTGATATGGTGGCTACAATGACACGCAATACCTAGTGTACGTACCAAACAAACAAGTGTTTACCTGAATTAATTTGTCTAAGTTAGTGTCTTTGTAAAATAAACCAAATTAATATGACAAGGTTTTTTCCCACGGACTGTCAACCACTTGACATGCTGCTCAGCGCAGAGGCAGTTAGGTAGCTAGCCACACGATGCTCCCTAGCTACATGGAACTTAAGAGAAATGCAGTTCACGTGTGATTTAGATAGCTAGGTGATTTGAAGCTGTTAGTGTTATGAAATTGTATGATATGAACTTCAGAAGGATACAAATTCCCATCACAAGGGCCCCAATAGCCAGGCCCGTAACGACATTGCGGCTTCTTAGTTTCAGTGCGTTCTTCTTCCACCGCTCAAGTTCCACCTTCCGGATGAACTGGATTTGTTCCGCGGTCAGCGGCTCCTTCGCCGGATCAATTCTCTTCGCGAATTCTGCGTCTGGTTCTCCTTTTAGCCCCTTGTCCGCCATTCTTGTTACGTGCGAGTAGCCACCTAGCTAGCGCTGAAACTACGACAACCTATCAGAACCACGCATGGACATTTCTGTGGAACCAGTTATGTGAGTTGTTAGTACGCATGCGCTCTAAATTTAAAGGGCAACTATTGAGCCGATTTCCAGTGACACGATTGAGGCATTTAAGGTCATACTGTCTTTACTCTCTAGTCTCCAGTGTACATATAGAATAGACAACTGCCCTAATAGAGTAAGTGGACATAACTACGAACATACATACATACATACCCATGAACACTACTAGGGAGACTAATTAATGTGAAGACAAATTAAACGTGCATCCTCAAAACTGGCAAAATAGTAAACCTACACTTTCTAAAACCTCCCCTGTAAAACATGTATCCTGCTCTTCATTATCTTCCCCTGTATCAACTCTACTCCAGCCTCATCACCACTCATAGTTACGGCTTGGTGGGGCGGCATGCCACATACCTGTACAGCACAGAGAGTTCGGCACTTCTCAGGGTCCCCAACAGAAATAACCTGAATGACCACAGACACTCAGCCCTTAAAAACATTAATTTCTGTACCTTCTGGCCCTATTTCAACAGACAGAATTCACAACTCACACAATAAAGGCCCAAATAAAGTGGATTTAGCTTTTTTTCCTTCTTCTTCTTGATCTTGCCTGATTACATCATCATAAATGCTCCAAGCCCACGAAGAATACATCTCCCCATTGGACATTTACGTATATATATCCGCCAATAAAAACATTGGATACACAAACAAATATAAAAGTGCATACGTTTAAAAGAACAAAACTTTGCAGCTCTCACGACTACTTAACTCATAACTCACTGGGTAGTATGTTTTCCTTTGGATGAGTCACAGATCCGGGTTCAAGTCCCCCCTTGGACTCACGCGAACCTCTAAGTAAGTACACTGGATTGCTGGTTAACTACAAATAAAACACTTAAAATATTGCTTTTAGATCTGTGAAATGTTATGTATATCCTCCACCAACATACAGACAATTAGTAGGTCTATCGTGTACCATAGCCCATTAGAAACACGTACATTTATTTGTGACTTACACTTCCAAAATATGACTTACACTTTCTTTTATTTGTCATTCATGATCAAGGAAAATTATTGAATGTCTATGTGTTTCTTTCAGCTAGAATGTGTGTTTGAGTGCATTAATGTGCATATCTGTCTTTCATAGCCTATATTGATATGAATTGCTATTATCACTTACTCATAACAAGCATGGTATCTGATGAAAAACACGTTTTCAACATACAAAAATGCCAAATTACTCACTCATTCAAAGCACTGCCTATTAATCTAGGCCTGCCATTAAAAGTATTGATATCAAAATTGCACCAAGTTACATGAAACAATATTGGCTATCTTAGCTCACACAAATTAAAGAAGCTGTATTCCAAAGGAATGCTACCCAATGTTTCCTACATTGTTTCAAGTAACTTGGCCCTGTGTGTAAAAGCATAGAGCACATTAATGGGCCAAACATATGTGTGGACAGGTTTGTAAGATTCAGCATATTTATTTAATAGGCCTCAATATGTCTAATTTTTATCTGTATTTTTTTATCTTATGTATTTACATGCTGCTAGGGAAATGTCCCCATGGGGATAATGAAGTATTGCATATATGTGTGTATATATGTATCAGACCTAGGTCATATAAAAATACATTTTTGTATTTGTATTTGAAAATGTAGTTAAATACATATTTGAAGTATTTTCAAATACATTTACACATGAAATGATTTTAATGGAAAAACAAATACTTTCCCTAATAGTATTTAAAAAATACATTCCTTTAAATAAATACTTTCCTGGGAAACCATATACTTTCTCAAAATACATGAAAATACAAATAGAATTTTAAAATATTTTGAAATATTTCAGCATAGACAACAGAAATGACTGAGCCAGCAACAATGTAGGCTTCATACAGAAGGGGGTATCCCAGGGTTCTTTGTACAATCTTTGTGAGTCGCTCTCAATTTGATGTCAGCAAATTATAGTACTGAGGGCACTCTAGGGCAACTACGAGGGGCCAGGGGTTGAATTTGGATTATGGGCAAGAGTAGCACCTCTAACATACAGTGGCCTAAATGCTCGTACATGTCTTTACATGGGGGGAATGGAAACCTCAGACTTCTTGATAAGCTACTTGCCAGTATATTTGTACCCATGCAATCTTTTTTAAGTTAGTGGCCTTTCACTGTATTTCTGCTTTTTTTCTGCTGTCAGAGCATTCAACAGCCATATGTACAGTTCCATCTTTTGCATTTTGTAAGGTTAGGCACTGATAAAATAGAATTCAGCCATATTGCATATTCACTACCAATTAACAATGGAAATTGGTACAATTGGACTATGGCTGTCAGCAGTCACTCTACACGTTCTCATCAAAATATTGTCCTATAATTAGACAAAATGCTCAACTTACAGAGCTGATAGGTTCCTGCATATTCAATGCTTTTCAAGTATTTCAAAAGCTTGGTGCAATTTCGCATGTTGCACCACTGGCCTTATGTTGTGAAAGTATTTTCAAATAATTCATTAAATCAAATACATTTTGTAATTTAAATACTCTGTATTTGTAAATGCTGTATCTCAAATAATTAAAAAAAAGTAATTAAAATACTTCAAATATGTATTTGACCCAAGTCTGGTATGTATGTACAGTATTTATTTTACAATCAGTATTTATTTTAAGTTACAAATTTACAATGACTTGTACATTTTGTAAAATGAACATGACAAACAATATCCTTTCGTTAGGTACAGCAGTTTCATACATTCATTTAAATATCTTGCATGAGGCAATTTTTGTTATTCAACAATTTATTGCCACACAAAGTTTGAATGATGACACTGTCTTCAGATGGTAAGATTAAAAAACACAGGGCCAAGTTGCTTGAAACATTTTAAGAAACATTGAGTAGCATTGCTTTGAATGCAGCTTGTTTAATTTGTGTGAGCTAAGATAGCCAATATTGTTTCATTTAACTTGGCGCAATTTTGATATCAATACTTTTAATGGCAGGCCTAGGTTAATAGACAGTGCTTTGTATGTGTGAGTAACTTGGCATTTTTGTACGTTGAAAACATGTTTTACATCAGATATAAAATATACTCCAGCCAGACCTCTCCAGGTAGCATCCCCCCTTCAGCTGGCTTTCCCAACCCTTTGGGCTACAAGCAGCCATTCACCCCCAGCTCTTCTGTGCCCTCATCCCGGGATTTCTCAGCTTTGCATTTCGCAGGTATACGATATTTGTCTAACTGTGCTTTGTCTAAAATTCTTAGTAACTACTATAATGCTCCAAGTAACAGGCTGCAGAAAGGTAATGCTAATGAAACAATGACAACAAGGATCACTTGTGATGAACAAGGCTGTTTAAAATACAAAATACAGGTAATTAGGGTTCCAGGCATGCGGTACTGGAACCCAAATGTTTCTCCAGTAATTCTTTCTTTCTTTCTTTCTTTCTTTTTTTCTTTCTTTCCATATTTGGCAGGTGGGCTGCTATGTCCCCCTACTCAGGGAAGGTATCGTACATGTATTTGCCAGATGGTGGTGCTATAATGCATATATTTGCATTTTTGTCCATAACTTTCATACCGCAAGTCCAACTACATACATACATTTGGGTGTTCCAGATCTACAACTTTGTCATTGGGACTACCCATGTCCTCCATCTTGATTTACCTCCATTTTGTTTTATATGCAAAACAGTTTATTTTCTATTTTTTCTCTATTTTTCATTGGTCCTTTTTCTCTCTTTTTTATTGGTCCTGTTTGCACTGAAGTTGGAATACAACTTCAGCATAACATACTATAAACAAAACAGAAACCAGAAAAATCCTGTCAAACTACATATTTGGACAGAATTGATTGGCAGTTACTTTTATCATTGTGAAACGTGGTAGATATGTTAACTTAAGGGATTTAACTTATATACTGACATTTCAGTATGGAAAACGAGGAGTCAATGTGACTGAAAGGAAGAGTCACATTGCAGAAACTGTATTTTACAGTACTGTGAAAGTGTACACTTGGCTGCTGAAAGTAAACAACTAGTGAAATAAATATAGACACAAAAGTAAATGGTAATGAGTTCAACTTATACCTGGTTGTATCAATTTAAATACACAAAATCTGGTACTAAATAATTCACAAATTAATCCAGAGCTCGGCTCGTAAATAAAAGTAACACATATATACACATGAGCACTGGTTTAAATAATTCAGCATGCTAGAAGAGATTAATTGACAATTTGATGATAAAATCACTTGGAAAGCAATATAAAGGTCCAGTGACTTTCTGTTCAAATTAAGTTATTTTATTAAAATGAAAAATTGTGCATTCTTTGTCATTTACAAACTAAATTGTGCTCTTTTATGTGCAATAGCAAAACCCATACATAAAATTCCAATCTTTACACATGCTTACAGTATGGACATTTTGGTCTCTCCTTCTTTCCATTAAAAAATTAATGCTAACAAAGTAATAAAAAAACTGTACAGCTATATTTTTCTCTTCCTTAATATTTCCTCAGCATGTTATGCATGGACCATATCTTACAACCTTGCCAATAACAGGCATAGCCTTATTACTGTACGTTCTCACCTCTGAAGTTGAATGCAACACTGCAAGAAAGTCCTTCTCTTTCACATGGCTATGTTGGTATTATTATTTGTACATCCCTTTCTATATTACATTTGCTAAATTTTCAATTGAAAAAAAACTTGAATACCATTACATAATATCGGCATTATACACATCCTCTTAGCTGTACAGAACCTATACAGAAGCCTTAAATCCAGACATCATTAATTTTTTGTAATGCTTGGTTATGCAAAAATTACATAACTCAAAGCACTCTTAAAAAAAGAGAACATCAAGAAAAGTTGAATAATGGAAAGGTTATTTAAGAAGCTGTGAGAATCACCAGTCACATTTCATCTGCCATTAGTAAGGTGGCTCTATCCCAAAATGGGAGTTAAAAATGGATTTATGTAATTTATGACTAATGGTTCGTTACATGTATAGCCACATAAGTCTCTCAAACTAACGTTCATGGTGACAATGCGGCCATTCTTTTTGCATTGTAATCAGAATTGCACAGCACAAGCAGGTTTAGAACGGGGTTAAGGGTTAGTCTGGATACAACAAATGATGATTGTGCAGTGAAGTGTGGTGAAAGTTGTGTGGCGAGAGCAGAGTGGTATGGAAGACATTTATTACAATGGAATGGTCTTTTAATTCAGCAAAAATCCCACCTCTCTGATGTGAAAGGTATATATGAGACAGTTACAAATGGAATGAATAGACTGTTTTCATCCACACAACATTGTTTGCATGTACTTTTGAAATTTGTGAAGCTCATTCCTTCCCCCGAAACAAGGGTGAGTTAGGGGCTGCAGGAATTGACTGTACTGCTCACAATGGTAGGACATTGAGTCTAAAACTAAAATGAAAGGTGAACGTTTCGTATGGAAGAGGCCAAGTGTCACTTTTGCCTTACCACACAGTCTGTGAAACTAGCTGTGGTGCATGGTGTTTGATTTGTTCTGACGGTCAGTTTAGCTTGTGCACTCTAGTGAAAGGCTGATCAATCAACTGCCATGGAATATCCTCTCATACTCGGTGAGGATGAACTCGACGATCTGGTTCTGGAAGACCATGTGCATGGTCATGTTGCCGGATTCCATCTCAGGCCGTAGCAACGTGGGGCCGAAGACGATGGCTACGTTCTGCACCGACATGCGATTGATATCCCCACACGCGATCACCCTAAGGGAAGAGACAGGAGGTGCATGAGAGTCAGAATCAGCAACAATAAGTAAGCAACTGGCTGTAGGGTATGATTAACAAAGGAGTGGCTTATCAAACCACATCCAAACAGGCTTTGGGTAAGTGAATGGGGATACTTTCACATTAGTCTCAGAGGAGCGTTTAAATGGTTTTGCACAGCTTTAAGACCCGTGTCTAGTACTGCACTCCTTTTTGATTCCATATTTATACTGTCTCTCAGTTTAGAAAGTCCAATAGTATTTGTAAGTCTGTCCCTTTTCTGTAATGTCTGCCTTGCTGACTCTGGGAGAATACAGATGGTTGTGTGTCCATCATGTACAACCAGAGGTTCTTGTGTGAGATTTGGGATGACACTCAATACAAAACTGCAACTTTCCATGTTGAGTGATTGTAACTGCACCGTATACCACAGAATGGAAGCACAACTGACTTGCGCAAATGTCTGAAGAGGAGCTCCATGGTGTCATGGTTGGGCTGAGGGAACGTCTTTATCAGCTTACGCATTTGAGTCACCTTCACAGTTTTATCAGGGATTTCTAGGGAAAGAAGAAAATCGACCGATATGAAAGTCATGATCATGACCTGTGACCTCCTGTGGTACTAGCCAGTCAAAAATCTAGCTAGTTTCTGCACAGGTCATATGGCAGTGAGAGGAGCTCAGGTGAGCAGTGATGACGACGTGGGGATGACTCACTGATGGCTGCAAGGAAGCTGTTGAAGTGGTTGTAGGGGAAGAGCGGCTCGGGAAGCTCTCGGAAGAAGAGCTTGAGAGCTCCGGTGATGACGTGAATGTCCTCCCACTGTCCGTCCTCCAGGTCCAGCTCATCTGAGGGACAAGACACTCGTGAATAAACGAGTGGGTGATTTAGACGCTGTGCAGTGATGCAATTACCGCCCTATGTCACCTTACTTAAAGACCCATTACAATCACTTTTTAACTTGAAGTGCAAACAAATAGCGCCAGAAACACTTCAGTCATGCTAATAAAAGAGGACTAGATAGGTGCTTCACATCCAGAACAGTCCAAAGTACATACAGAAGGATGCTTATCCGGTTAAGTTTAATATGCTAATGTCTGGGGAGCTAGCTATCCAGGTTACAAGCTATTGTTATTTGGCAGAGCTGGTGATAACAAGATATCCGATATCCAGATATTATTAGGTTTTATTACAGATTGTTGTTATGACAAGGCAATATATTTTGACAACTTGAGTTCCAATTACAGTTGGAAAAAACAAATGTGTTTCACTCTGGATGGCTATATTTTACTTTTAAATTTAAGATTTAGATCTTGAATTTCAACTTGCCCACGCAAAAGCTTATGCAACAAGTCATAATACTTGTACAGTCTCTATTGTACAGTCAGGAATGGTAAAGTGACAAGAGGCATGTTGAGGTATTTGTATGATGAGCAGGTTTTCCATCACCACTGAATGGTGGGGAAAACATCTTATATAAACCACGTTGTTACTGACATAGAAACAAGATCTTCAATCATTCTTTATTTAAAATATTACTCTTAAAACGTTTTTGACAGCACAGGGTATTTTAACAAAAGCGCAATACCGAAAATATACTCAATCAAACTCAAACTCAATCCTGCTAAACCAAAGATACATGACATTGTATTGGCACTAACTTCATAAATTATTAAATAATAAATTACATTTGGTGATTTTAGTGAGTAGTTTAACATCATTGCATTTAAATCAGTCTAGCATCAATTCAGTTCAATTCAGTCTTTATGAGTAGGGCTTAAAATATTTTTAACATATCCTCAGGGATGCAACTTGAATCAATGAATTTAAGGAAAAATGTACACCAAGTACATAAACATACTATAATATGTTGTTTATAAGTTTTGTTTTGGGCAGTATGATAATGTGAATTTCATTTAAGAAACTCAACTAATTATAAACTGCATTCCAGACACAAACTAATCAATTCCTGATTAAATGTGAAAATTAAACTTAAAAACAAACAAAATATATTTCCAAAAACACTTTGCTTCTACAGTATTTACATACTTGCAGAATAAAGAATTTATCAATAGTACTTGCAGTACTTCCTTAGTTAAACTGGAGGGGAGGCTTCAGAAATCATAGCTTATTCAATAAAATTAAAAGGCCAGCATTTGGTAGAACATTGTGGGGTTGTCAACAGGCAACAGTTCACAGATTACAGGCAGTGTCAGCAAAAACCAAGTGAAGTTCCGCTGGGAGGAGCTCTTAAAATTTGCTGAAGTGGGACACACCCTTACCCTGGTCTGCCTTGAAGCGTAGCCTCTGAATGACTGCGAGGTTCCCACTGACTCTGTAGATCCCATCAATATCCACACCTGTTTAACACAATTATGACACCATTTAATAAAAATGCACTTGCATATCCGCTATGGTTTAAAAAAAAATTTTTAATTATTTTTTGGATTTGGATCCTATCGTTTTTCTATTTTGGGGAGCGCAGATGAGTGCTCGCTGTCAGAGGTACCCCGTCTTTTCACTCGGCTGCACAGTCACTTCAGTGGGAGCGTTCCCTGCAGTCGCAGTTTGTGCAGCTGGATGGCAGGTGCCCAGCTCAGTGGAGAAAGCCATCGTTCACAAAGAGATGGCATCGACATCCACTGAATGCATTTGATAGCAGGCAGTGAGCTCCATAATGTTTGGGGGAAAAAGCCTTTTGGATATAACCACATGTGAACGGTTTGGTTACAAATCTAACATTGTGGCGTACAGACCCAAACATTATGGAGCTCACTGTATCTTACAAATACATTTAAATACAAAAGTACTAGGAAAATTGTGCTTGTTTGGTTGTTTTTTGTACTAATCATTTTTGTATTTCATATCAGACAACGGCTATGAGGAAAAATTCAGAATGTCTACATTTACTTCATTAGTGTTGCTATATTACAACAATGCCATTCAATTAGTCAAGTCTCCCAAAGTCAGGCATGACATGTGCAGACATAAATCGTGCCAACCAACCCAATGTTGGGGCTGGTTGGCACAAGTGCACAACATGAATTTAATCATTAGTCACCTAATTTTAGAAAACATTTGAGGACATTACATATATATTTATCTATAGCTGAGACCATAACCTTTCATTTGCTACTGGTTGCAATTTTCAGACATAAATTATGCCATAAATTATACGACAAAAAACCAAAAGTGTACCAACCAACCCTGGTCCCTCCTAATTACACTCTAGATCACATTTAGCTATAAACGTGTTTGTATGCCTACTTTGTAATGAAACATTTCATCTGCAACGCCTAGTTTGACAGTTTCATGAGCCAGGCGCAGGTACGCTGTACAAATTCATTTGCATAGAGAATAATTTATGCAAATGAGATGGGCACACCTACTGCCCCCAGCCCGGGAAGCATTTTAAAAAATTGTGTAGTAAGCAGAGCCAGGCTGAACCAATGAGTGCAATTACTCTTAGCATCAAGCTATGTACCTCTTCTCTCCACTGCTTTGATGCACTTCTCTACAAAGGTGGGGATGGTAGTTTTCTCCAGGGCACACAGTGCGGTCAGGTGACAACCAAACACATTGTCTGAGGAGAAGAACAATATACTGTTAGGGAGAGTCATGTGATGTAATAAGCGCATGCAGAGCTCTCTCATTGGAGGAGAGCAGACCACTCTGGAGTAGGGAGGCAGGCCTACCTCTGATGTAGCCCTTCTCCTTGACAGACTGCAGAGTGGGGCGCTTCTGGAGGAACTTGAGGAGCTTGGTGCGCACCTTCTTCTGGTCCATGTCTGTGCTGGCGCTGGACACGCTCGACCTGATGGCTGCGGGGGGAGGGGGGGGGGGCGGGAGGCAGAGAGGCTCGGGGGTGAGTAAACCTGGGAGCTATCTCTAGAGCACGACTAGAGGCTAGAGGCTCACTGTTACCGAATGGTTGGCCCTTTGACAATTGAGGTAAAAAAATAGGTTTTTAACATGCAACTGAAAATGTGAATATCTCCAGATCAGTGTCATAAAACACATGAATGAATGAATGACCCATTTTTTCTCGTTAACATAGACTGCTATTAAATGTTATTTTATTTGGTATTTATTTTTTCCAGTATTGTTTTATTTGTTCATTGGCTTTAACATGTTCTAAAATTAATTTACATAATAAACAAAAAAGGTATTTGTTCTCCACTGAGAATGTGAAACAATAGCCATACATAGTTACTTGTGGAAAGCTACAGTCCCCTCCAAAAGTATTGGAACAGCAAGGTCAATTCCTTTGTTTTTGCTATACACTGAATACATTTGGGGTTGAGATAAAAAGATGTACATGAGATGACAGATCCGAATTTCAGCTTTTATTTCCTGGTATTTACACCTAGATGTGTTAAACTACTTAGAACATAGCACCTGGAGGGGACTGTATGCAAAGAATATGTATGCACTAACCATCATATGCACAAATGCATATGGCATTCTATAAATAAATGCTATATAAATGCAGTCCATTATAAATAGAAGGTCAAAAATGAGTTGCCTGCCTATGTTGGTTATTTTAAAATAGCTCTGACGTAGAGGGCTGTACAAGCACAGGAACAGTGTGGTGCACTTGCGGATAGCGTGCTTTTAGTCAAGTGACCAGCGAAGATCATTCCGGATGCGAGATGGCTGCGGTGCAGCCTAGTCACAGTTAACAAGTTTCTGATCTGCCAATCATCTACCAATCAAGCGACACCTTATGAGACTGCACTCAACACAATAATTTATTACGCTCCCTAAATTCCGTAAAACGGACACTGTGCATTAATCTGGGAGTACGAGTGAGCTGTTCTCTGAGTGAGGTAGCCGGGGATGACACACCATGCAAGTTTCATGCTGTGTCACTACCCCAGGACTTGGGAACGATTTAGTAAGTACACAGGGCTATCTGACATGCACTGAGGTTGCCTGACCATATCATACAAGCATTGCTTAAGGACACAAATCACCAATTGTCTCTTTAATATTGCCCCGCCATTTTATTCCACGTATGCTTCCATCAATTCTATAAGAGCTACCTGTGGTCAGAGGAAATAAACCATTCTTGTCACAGCTCAATAAGTTCCTCATGAACATGCCTGGTGTGTATTTTCAGCTTGTTGGTTTGTTATTCTGAATGTCTGTTTCTGCTTTTTTCTGAGATTCTATTGAAGAAAAGGCTTAGAGAACAAAGCTATTTCCTTGTTCCTACATCATTTAAATATAGTTCCATTTCATTGGCTGTTGGCAGAGAATGACGGCTGCCCACACAACCTAACACAGTAAACAATCTAAGGGGTTAAGCCAAGGCATAACGTGCAGTCATGCACGCACCTGAATTTCACTGAGAATCACACAACAATCATGGTGAAACACAGTCAAATGAACAAAGTCAAGGCTGAATCTGCGATATGTTTGCTAGGCATTAGGTCAATTCTTTAAACTTATATATTTTAAAAATGTGGTCATCTCATTGAACAAGATTTCACTTTTCAGGCCTATTATTGTTACTGATGGTCCAAACGGTCCCTGGTGCTGGTTTCAGTAGGAAAACAGTTCATTACACTTGCCTTATTGTATTCCTAATGGAAACTAATGGAGTCAAAGTGCTTAGAGACAGACCCAAGGCTGAATTATAGCAGGCCCATGCTGCTAGCGCTACTTACAGGTCCTCTTTTTGTCCTCAGAGCCCAGTGACTTTTCACTGCCCTCTCCATCCTCATCCTCAGAGTGGTGCTCCAGCTCCTGAGACAGATGGACAGGCCATGAGAGAAACCAATCACAGCCCTGAATGAGCAAAATAAACCAATAATAATAATAATAATAATAATAATAATAATAAATCTGGTAATAATGGTGATTATTATTATTATTATGATTATATTCTACTCTACCTTAACTACTACTATTACCAACATTATTGCCGCAACTATTCATTTTTAGCAGACACCCTAACACAAGGGTGACTTCCACTGTATGATAGTTACAGCAGGGTAGTGAACAAAATCAAGAATAGTTGCTTTTCAAAATCCATATCCATCATGTTACAATAAAGTCACAATTTTAAATGAAACTTTCAACTGGAGCCATTAAAGTGTGCCGTGTGAAACCCCTCATCTTCAGCACAAAAAGCCAGATATGGCACATTGTGCCGTTATGTCACGGCACATAATGGGCGACTTAGATTAACTGGCCTTGCCATTGAGTATTTAACAAGTGATAAAAGTGAATGGTACAGAAATAGCAGTCAGTATCTGTGCCAAAACCTGTTCCACTGTCTATTGCATTGTTTAAGAAATAATGACATTCGCAAAGCTCCCGTCCAGGAACCACCCAGAAGGCCGCGTCCTTTGTTCCCATGACTCACCAGCTGTCGCACAGTGTCCGCAATCACTTTGTGCCAGTCGTGGATGATGCTCTCGGTGTCATACTGTATCAGGAATTCAGCGCCACTTCGTGTTTTCAACTGAAAACCGACAGAAAACACCAAGGGTCACCAACATTTGACAAGTCAAATGTAAGGGCACAATATAGGGAAAAATGATCTTAAAAACAACTGGTTCCCAGTGTAATGATGGGTTATTAAATCCAAATTTGCTCAGCTGGTGCCTTCGTTTGCAATGGATAAAAGAATGATGTGATACATGCAACCATGTCATTTGACATTTATGACTACATCTTTCCAGGGCCACACAATACAGAAAACAAGGGTCTCATACCTCTAGAACATTCTTCTTGCTGGATTTTTCTTTTGAGGCCCAGCCAATGACTGCTCCCCGTAGCTCCAATGAGACTTCTGGGACAATCTGATTTGTCTTGTTCTGTAGAGGTAAAGACTGTCTTCAAAAAGATTTTGACCATACACACATGTTGTTCTGTGAAAGGAAATGAGAAAGTCAAACTCATGCGCTTCTTTTAAGCAACATGCTTTTCACACCTTTTTTTTACAAATACACGCAGAGATGTGACTTGATAACTGTTGACAGGCCTTCAAGGCAAGGTGGTGGAGTCAGAGAGAGCACCATCCGGCTGAGTTAGCTCAGGAATGCAGAAATGCATTTCAAGGGAGTGATGCAATGCTTGAGAATGTCAGCCAGGTTAATCCAGTGAGGCAGATCCCCCACACTGCAAACAGCATAGTCAAGCATGCACCACCATGGTTATCTAGCACTTGTTTGTTGGGTGTGTTTGGTTCTTACCAAGGTTCCAGTCGGTGCTGACTTTGGATCTTTGTGAAATGTCAGAACTCCGCCATGGAGCACTGTCCACGACTGGGTCCAGTTTTTCCTATATAAACAATGCTCAGTTTATTAATAAAGAAAGAGTGGGTGTTTACTGTATAAGAAACATTTTTATCTAAAAGGAGCCGCTGAAATGCAGTCCTTCCAAATATATATGGAATATCATGAAGACGACATGCATTAGTTTGTCATCATGTGTTTTTTTTTTTTTTTGGTTAAACACGTCAGTTCAAGGATTTTCAGTTTCTACAGTAACAAAAATAGCTCTGTACCTTTAAGTAGCATTACCATTTGAATAGTTACATTACCTCACTCTTTTCCCATTCTCACAGATCTTCGTTTTGTTTAGGATTCCAGCTTTTTCCAAAGTCTGGGTCTGAAAGATAAACCAAGTGTTGGGAGATGGTTTCTAAGTAATCCACTTTATTTTTAGTTTAGCATGCACTGCGAAAAGAAATGAAGAAAATTATATAAATAAATAAAGAAAGCAGAGACTCCATGCACCTTCACACAGTTTCTCTGTTAATGTAACGCAGCCACACAAACAGGCAAGGCAATAGTTCATCTCAAAACAATTTGACTCAAGTGGATATAATTTATGCACAGTGCTTTTCTCAATGAAATCGCATTAAAATTACACTAGTAAAAAAAAAATTAAAAATCAAGATCAGAACATGCAAGAACTGCATGTTTTAGTTGGCTGGCTTATCTGGCATTTAAAAATGATCATAAACAGATATTGCAAGTTTATTTAACATAAAACGATTTGACATTTGTACATATAACAAACTATCAGCAGCCTGCTTCGTAAGTTTTCAGTTTTAGAACAAGGACTGTAATTTCCATAAGCAGACACAAGGGTGCAGTGTAGTGCATATTTCAGGAATTGAAACTGCTGCTCTCTGACTCATTTGTGTCTTGTTTATGATTGATTCTACAGTTTCAAAACAACAGCAATAAACTATGCATGGCATTAACACGCCATGGGACCTCACATTCTAAAGCTGCGGTCAAGTGAAAACGGAGGTGTTTGCAATAACAGGGGCAAGCTCAGCTATATTCTACTTCTCCTTTCTCTGTGCGTTGCGGTGGAGCGGTGTGACTGTAGGGTGCTGGGTTGGGAGTTGTCATATAACAGTCGGTTTAGTTGCTGCCCTGTGTGTGCAGTCTACCCCATGACTTGCATAGTCCTGTTTGTTCAGTTAAGCTCTTGTCCAGGACGTATCCTGAATAGCACTGCATAAATATAACATGTCAATTGCCTCTGTACATATTAAGAGAGGGTTAAAAACAATGAGCCGAAGAACAAGGAAGCCCCAAACCCTGAAAAGTACCAGGAGCCACAAACCATTGCAAGGTATGATCAGTTTCATCATGACTGGGTGACAATTTGGGTTAGTAAACAAGCGTGAGTTATTCGTAGCCATAGCATGAAGGCAAAATATAACAGCAAGAGGCCATATTTCCCCGGTACACTACACATCTATTAGACCCAAGGCCTTTAAGACCCACATTATGGTGCTGAGACTCTGAACTCTGATTGGAGGGGTTCCGGCGGTGTTTGAACGTATCAGCCTTTGAGGGAGAAACAAAAAAACAGAAACTCACAGCTGTGTCATTTTGCACTCTGGACTATTTCAGACACATGACAGGCCCAATTTCAGAGACATGATTGGCTCAATTTCAGACACATGACTTGCCCGATTTGACTTGCACATGATTGGCCAAAGTGAACATTTTTGTATCTGGCTCTGTGTGTACCTGCGTCCTACAGGATAGAAAAAAAGGACTTACGTGATGTTGCAGCTCGGGAGAGTTGCCCGAGCTGGAAGCATCGCTGCCGTAGTCAGAGAAGTTCCTCCTGTGAGTCGAGAGAAACCTCTGCTAAAAGGGAAATGCAGGAATTGTAACATCTTTAGCAAATGAAGAACAAAAGTGCTGAAAAAAGCCACTGAAGTGTAAGCAGAAACCGGCATAGCATTAAGACCTACACAGGAGTTTAAGCTGAGAGTCTATTTTGCATGTTACCCATGGATACCCGTTTGCATGTGTGACCTAATCAAAAAGTGACACAGGTGCTTCCCTCTCCTGTTCAGGAAATGGGCTCACTGGCCCTGGAGGTGAGAGGGGGCAACAGCGTGCAGCGAGGATCATGTGTTTCCCACAAGCCTCCACAACACTGAGCACTCTGGTCTACACTGGTTAATGCAGTGGTGTGGAACCTCCTGTGACGAATGAACACGGTGTTCACAGCGCAGTCACAGCTCAGACTCAACACCAGGCTCTCGATGCGACCTTCTTTTCTATGCTGGTGGTCACATGCACCAACATTTGCAAGGATGTTACTTTTAGAGGAAATTTGGGGAAACCCCTCATAGGTCACTATGGATACTCACAGAGTCATCCTGGCATGGGTTAAGCTGCATAGGGCCCATGGTATGCCTCCAGTTCTTTAAAACGGACACTTCCTCGGGGTCAACTCCATTTCCCAACCTTGGCTGGCTTGAAGTTGCAATCTGGATTTATAATAATTGGATTGTATTAAAACAACGAGACAGATTTACCCAAAACCTGGCTTTAGGCTTTTAAAATATAGATCCACCTTTGAATAGGAAGAAGCTATGTTCGTTCTCTCAGTTGCCTCACTGAGCACCAAGAGGACACAGTAGAAACGCTATGAGTAATTCACACATTAGCCATTTAGAAGTTGAGATAACTCTTAATGGCTCTGTCAGTAGAATAGCCCACTTACTCCAAAATAACCTTGGGTGGATATTTCATTATTCATGTACGATTACTCTTACACTGCATTTTGATCGCACCTTGTATTTCAAATACTTTGCATTCATTTGCATTTGTTGAAACAAAAACAAGTCAAATAACCAGGTTCCGCCGACTACGGAAGCACAGACGATAGACTCTACTTTACCTCTGGTAAGGTCCACTGGGATCTAGATCCATCTCTCGAATAATAGTACGCCTGTCCCCTTTCATCCACAGATTTGATCCACTGTCACAGCAGACACAGAGGGATGACAGTTAAGGAGCAGATACGTTATGGCTTCAGGAAAAAAAACTGTTTACGTTCTAATGGGTTCACCTGGAGTGCATACAAAGTTAAACTGCAAACAGAAATCACATTAAAATAACAAGGCTTCAAACTGACAAAATATTTCTATCGCCTGAACTGCCACATACAAACTCTTGTTGAGTTTTACCACAGTTTTACAACGGGCCTGTCACGAGGCAATGAGACAATGTTAATTATCAAGTTTAATCTAACCTTTCAGAAGAAATATGGGGAAGTTATCTGGGAAGTTACTCTGTAAACTCAGATTCTGAATATCCCTTATGCTCAAAACTGCATAGGCTGTAAATTAATCTGTTAGCATATCACAAATGACCACATACTGATTTTGGAAGGTGTGCATCAGAACATCAATATTATTCCTCCACAGTCAGTGGAACACATCTCAATGCGGATAAAACTGAGAGTTTTGAAAGACTGAAGATACAGGTACTTATATTGAAACCACCACAGATTAAATGAGCTATTTACAGCTTAAATGAATTCACATTTGCAAGATGGAAATGTGACTCCCTCCATGGCAGAATCCTAGCTCTTCCTTTACCTGCTCCTGTGTGCTTTCGCAGGTGAACACCCACTTTCCGTCCGGGTCAATCGAACGCGTCCATCCTGCTGGTGCACTGGTGTCTAAGCTGGCTCGTGGGATTGGCATCCGTTTCACATGAGAGAATGAGTAGTCTTTTGGGAAGGTGGGCAAAGTCCCAGGCTCCTCTTGGCTGTCAGAGGGGTAGTCCTCCTCGGGGAGGGGGGGCTGTTTAAGCAATGGAAAGCACAGTGCATACTAATGAGGTAGAGTGTTCCTCTGAATCTACAGAGACCACACACTGATGAAATGGAATCTTAAACTAAGATCCCGTTTCATCGAAGATGCTCCACTGCAACACAAGATATGCACTCGCCTGTGTTAACAGATTCAGCTGATGCAGTGTATTCTCGTATTCTCAGTTCAATAAAGAGCAGTGAATGAAGCCAGGAACTACACAGTAATGTACAATGTTAGTTCAACTCTAACAGTGTTAATTCATCCCTTAACAGACAACATTTGGTCCCACTTTGGAATGTATTGAATCAACACTGTATGTAACTGTCAGTGAAACTTTATAGAATGGAAACCTTTTTTTATTAGCCTTAAAAAGTGAATCTGTCCTGGCTGCACATAAGGACCGATGACAGTTCATTATGATTACTTACATAACATAGCACCACCAACATTACAGTATGTGGTCCCAAATTGCATTCAAAAAGAAGGATTGCCTTTAAATGGATATTCACAGCTGATAAAAGCTGTACTTTCTAGAGAATAAATTCAGATAGAATTATCTTTCTCTGAATCTGTAGCAGTGATCAGAAAGTAGTATGACAGTGGTGTAATGAACAGTTTGTGCAGACAGGGCTGTAATGTTTGGAAAAAATATGAGATCTTACCCCTATGACTGATTGTTCTACAGTATGTAGTTTGTTTCGGTCCTGAACAGAAAGACTATTTATAAACTCTGCACTACTTCCTGGACTGAGAAAATAGTTGCTGTTTGAATGCTTGCAGTTAAGAAGTTTGAGGTATGCATTAAATGTTGTGAAGTTCTGGAGGTACGCATTAAATGTTATGAAGTTCTGGAGGTACACATTAAAAGTTATGAAGTTCTGGAGGTACACATTAAATGCTATGAAGTTATGGAGTTATGCAACTTTAACTTTAGATTAGCAAATAAATAGATATTTAGATACTAGCTAAATTTTAAGTCTACCATCAGGTAAACAACACAGCAGCCTTACTGACCTTCTTTACTTATTTATGAATGAACAAATTCCAGGAAGGTCTGTGGCAAGCTTTATACATACGCTTTATAATTCTTGTTTTTGTCATTTACCCTTTAAATTATTTTTTAAAATCATTTTATCATTTTAACATTTTCCTAAGTGGTTAAAACTTTATCAACTGAATTTCACACATACACACACGCACATGCACACACACACACACACACACACACACACACACACACACACACATATATATAGTGCAGTCTGTAAGTATTTGGACATTTGTTGTTTTGGCATATTGGATTTGAAATAAAGCAATGAACATGAGGTTTAAGTGCAGAAAGTTTGAGAAACAACAAAAACAAATTCCAAATGCAATTTCCACAACTAGAATCGACTTTCGTTAGCTTCCTTGTGCATGAACTGATGATGCAACAACACACATCTGGCCAAGAAACAGCAAAGCATGTCCAATTACCTTTGGAACCCTAAAATAGGGGGACTATGCATAAAAAGGGGCAATAATTCCTACATGGATCACTGGATATGGAAGCAAATATCCTTAAATCAAAGCTGACTGCATTAACTCATTGTTTCATTTCAAATCCTATGTCCTTTATAAAGGTTAGTTCATAGTTCACATTTTTGAATAAGCTCAAACATAGCTATTATTGTTATATGGGATCATTTCAGAATCAAGTACTACATTAGGTTTAAATTCACTAAATTGTGTTTGATGCATTTTCTGGATTGCATTCATGTACAAGTTAAAAATAAGCTCAAAATAAGCTTTAACATAAAAACCATCTACAGCTATACCCTCAATGGCTTGATTGTGCTATTACAATAGACTGTTAAAGGCAATGGAAATATGAGAGTCTTTAATGAGAAAATCTGCGCAGGTATCCTACCGGTCCATCGCCCAGGGGAGTCTGCAGGCCCATGGACTCCATGCGAGCAGGGGAGGAGGACAGCTGCTCCGGGGGGTCCCAAGACGTCTCCCCCGACACTGGGTTGTAGAAGTAGTGCTGCCCGCTGGTCTCATCCAGTAACTGCTCCCAGTCAGAGGTCCCGACAGCAGGCGCGGGCGGCGACGGGGCAGGGGACCGAGCGGACAAGGGGGAAGGCAGCACCTCCGGAGGCACCTCACGGTCCAGAAAGGTGTCAAAAGGGTTGTCCCAGGTTGTCTGTCCCGTGTCAGGGTGATAATAAAACTCCAGACCGCTCTCCTGGTCAGTGTGCACCTCCCATCCCTCGTCCGGGCGTAGGTGACAGGACGTCCGAGGGGAGGGGGAGGGAGACACCAGTGGAGAGGACTGGCCGATGCTCCTCCGCAGCTCTGCTACGTTGACGTACACGGCGGTGGTGGGGCTCTCGCACTCGACCTGCGGACGATCAGAAGAGAGAAGGCCAATCAGAGAGAGGCTCCGCGGCCGACGGCTCTATGCGTGTCCAGAGGCCGGACAAAAAGCACAGACGGAATATCATTATCGCCAAACAGACAACTTATTGAGCGGACCTTTCTGATCAAACAGATAGCCTTTAAACAGTGAGCAGGACATACACATGGGGATAACCTAGATGAGTAATTAACTTACAAATCAATGAGGTGACTCACTGCTGAGGTAAAAAGATTTGCTCACATTAAGCTTAATACATTCATAGGAACACAACTGGAATGTCGAAAAACAGCAGCACTAAAAATAAAAGAAGTAGAGACGTAATCTAACAAAAAAGCTTTGTCTCTTGTGTTGCTCAATTTAGCATAAAAACCACATAAGTAATCAGGAAATGGTTAATGCCTGCAACTCAAACCCAAAAATAACTGCTATAAATTTGGTCCCTACCGCATTTTACCACTGAATCTAACATATGTTGTAGAGCTCAGTGAGAGATTAACAAAATCCCAGCATCCTAAGAATTGCACCTTTTCTGGTGGATTCCTCTATAATCCCCATTCCAACATAAATGCCCTCAAAATCCTGATTTTGACTCCAGTCCTATTACCCATTTGGAAACTTCATAATCAACCAAGTGAGAGAAAATGCAGAGTGCTTTGCTGGCGTGTAGCCCCCCTGATTCCCAAGAGAAGCACAGATCTGGTGACACAGGGTCAGTTTCCAGTGTCAGATCCTCAATCGAAACCGCAATAATTTCACTTCCTTTTGACTCCATAATCTCCCTCACAGAACCTTGTTCATGGGAGATGACACTTCTCCATCAGCCTCACATTCACAATAGGAACTTGTAAGAGGAACATAAGATACTTTCACCTGATGTTTTCTTTGATAAGGCTAATATTGTCAGCAAGGTGAGGATTAATTGAAATATATTAAGTTTTCCGAACCCAGCAGTTTGTCCACTCTGAACACCGAACACAAGTACATCACAGTTCAAACACCTCACTTACCTAACATGTAAATCGCCAAATTTGTTGATAGGCAGAAAAAACTATTGGATTAACCTACAACTCTCAACCAGATGAAAACTAAGAAATTTAAAAGTTACATCAAATATTCACGAGGAATCTAAAGACGAAGTTCAACAACCTTAAAACACTTAACACAGGTTACAGACATGGACACTCAACAAATGAATGAAGGAAGATACCAAACCACATCTTATTTGTCCAAAAGTAATCCAAAATGCAAAAACCAAAAGACAGCAGAATATTCCAAAAGAACCTGAGATGAAATGTAGAATGCCAGACCTAGATGCAGGACTCAGATGTCTACTTTCAACTAACTCTTACAGACATCTTCTTTCCAAGTTGCCCAAAACTGACCCTAGCTAAAAGAAAGCTGCATATTTTATGTAGACACACTGACACACCTTCACTGACACACAGTCTCTCATACACATGCAGACCCACACTCACACACAAACACACACATTCACACCTCCAATGGCCACCATTCAGTTGCTGCTTAATCTCGAGGCTTAATCTTTTTCACAGTTTTAGATGTGCAATCAAACAATGCACATTGGTTTCAACATGCACTTTTTATACATAGCCCATTTCAGGGCATCATTATGTTTATGATTAGTCAAGTGTGTTCAATTGCTTCATTAGTGCAAGTATAAGACCACTTTCGGTATCCTTTCTTGGCTTTTGATTGCTTTCGGAGTCTGCTATTGGTACGCTTGCTAGTATAAGGACCAGAGTTCTGCCAATGAAAGTCAAGGAAGCCATTATAAGGCTGAAAAATATGAAAAAGAAAAACAACCAGAGACATAGGCCAAACCTTAGGCTTACCAAAACCAACTGTTTAGAACATCATTAAGAAGAAAGAGAGAGCTAGTGAGCTCAATAATTGCCTAAGGGCCTGGTAGGCTAAACAGGGTAGTGGAACAGCCAACTGCAAGCTGCTTCAGAACACTAGCTTGAATCCTGTGATTTGTTTCAGAAAATATTGGGAAAAACAAGAAGAGAAGGCCTGTATTTTTCCACCAATGAGAATACAGAGGCTTGATTAATTCACCATCCTTTTACCGGAATATAATATAATAAAATATCCATTGCCAGTATTTTCCTCAGGAAATACTAAGTTTACAGACCGTTGGCCTGATTTTGCTCAATTCAGTAAATACCACACACCAACCTTTAAGATAAGTGGTGTTTACTCTTGCCATTGGAGAGCAGAAGAGTGTTTTTTTGTCTGGGGAGGGTGTAGACTGACAGAGGATAGCGCATCAACCAGGACTGTGATACACACAGGGAATTGGTACAATGACTAAATTGGGGAGAAAATGGGAGTCGCCAGCCGCTTCTTTTCACCTGACAGCGAGGAGTTTCACTGGGAAAGCGTAACGAGCGCGGAGGTTCACGCTATCTCCCCAAGATTCCTTCCCCGCTGAACAGGCGCCCCGACCAACGAGTAGGAGTCGCTAATGCAACGATCAGGACTCATACCCCCACCGGCTTCCCACCCGCGAACACTGCCAATTGTGTTCATAGGAACGTCTGACCAAGCCGGAAGTACTGCTGCCGAGGATTGAACCTGGGTCTCTTCGGTGGTAGGCGAGTGCTTATAAAGAGTGTTGTTTTTAACCGTGACTCAACCATTAGTTGATTTGTTAAAGCAGTTCATTACTCAGTGAACTGACCGTACCACACATGGCTGATTTGGTTGCTGATCTTAAGGCAAAAAAAACCAGCATACCCAGCAGCTTTCCAGGGCCAGGAGTAAATATTGTTTTATGAGTTTTATTTACAGTCCTGCTGATGTATTTGCACTGAATCATGTGATACCCAGACACTTACAATTCTTAGTTTTTTGAGAAATTGTGCAAATGTTACCCCATTGTAACGTGCAAACATATCAAAACCTATTTCTGGTGCAAGCTACAGAGGTATTATAGAGTATATTATGCGTCAGAATTAGCCTTCCGGTGCTCAGCCTGTTCAGGAAGTAGACGGTCAGAGCAGAAAGCTCCAAACCGCAACAGAGCCATCCTGCCCTCAACAACACTGTTTTCATATTTTAATACAACTCACCACAGTCAGCACCAGCGGACACACACGCGCACACACACACACACACACACACACACACACACGCCTGCACTCTCTGGCCATTACAGGTGCATGCTTACAAATCTGCTTCAAACTCATTTGTCAATTCCTTTGAAAATGGTGCATTTTCTTGTTCCCAGGAACCTCAAAACCTTCAACATCAGAGGATGTGTTTTACTTTCTCTCAACCACACACGTGCCAGCTTTGGAGAAGAGAACAGGGCATAACAATGGTAAGCAAAGAGGAGAAGAGGGAATAGAGCTGACTTTGGTAAGCCCTGATTAAATAGCACTACATGCGCGTACACACACAGCCTTGCAGTTTTCACTCTAGACCACATTTCCTCCACTACGATGATAGTGGCATATGACGCATAGAAACAAAAGCAGAAACATTTAGACCTCCAGAAACTATATCCTCTGATATTAGCAATATACAATACAACAAAAACAAGCAACATGTGCTTTCCATACTATGTTAACAAAATACAATTGCCACTTTCCTGTATTCAATTCCGTGTATTTCCTGTAAAAATGATACATTTGCTCTAATATACTTGTCCAAATAAAAATATTATGGAAGTGCAAACTGAAATACTTGGGTTGTATGCTATGGTATCATACACTTTAACCTACAGTACAACACACTTCTTGTATTGCTGATATTCCATAATATTTTGCCCCATTCATTCCCATTTATTGAAGCTATTTGTGTATTTGCAGAAATACAATTTGACAGCAGTCACAATGCTTTCATTCAGTGGCAATCCCACAGTTGATAGGCTATTCAAAGATCAGGAAGAGAAGCATCCTCGGGTCGGTTAACCAGACCCTCAGAAGCAAAACACACGTAACAGGGAAACTTCACTCTCACCTCCATCACGATGAGGCGTTTGAGGCGACAGTCTGGAAAGTGTGAGAGTCACTGTATAGGAACCATCCAGGTGTGAACATCAAGCTTTTCCTGCAGCCATGAGTGAACTGAGAGAAAGGTCTGCCCTCGCTCAAAGCCCCCTCTCTTCCTCACCGCACCTGACCGTTGCTCTATATTCACCACCACGATACTCGGCCCTCCCCTGCTAGGGTATTTGAACACCTGTCAGTGCATCTATGTGGGCACAGCCAGGCAACTGAAACTCGGGAGAACTGGATAAAGTTCTGAGAAGGTGACATTCACGACCACAGTAATAGACTCACAACAAAGCCCATTGTTATCCCTGGGAAAACAGAGAGGTGCTTTGCCTCAAATAGTCTACGCACAGCTGGTTGTTGTCCTCTGATAAGGATCCCACGGAACTTCTGAAGCCTTGAGGTCATCCTTTGTTTTTTGTTTGTCATTCATCATTGACATTCTCAGGATGATTAGCTGTAATCACAAGTCATATTCAATAGAGTCTAAAGACCACGCTCACCCAAAATTAGAGTGACTAAACATCGCTGACTCCTCTGTTTCTGGCCTTTTTACAGTCCAGTGAAACTGAGGACTATACCCAGTCTGGACCCATCTCCACAGTCCAGTCATGTGCATTTCTTTTCTGTAGTAAAATACAGTGTACGTCCCAAGCCATATAAAGTCAATCTATATAACACATTCTCGTCACAACTCTTCAAATATTGCAACTTGGGCAAGGGCTTTTCTTGTCACTATTCGACACGTTGGATAGACTTGGGCGTCTTCGGTTGACGAGTTTAATAGCCCATTGAATTGCATTACCACTTCGGCGGATCTTGATGCTATGGACAGACAGTAGCCAGAACCTCAGCGCAAATTCAGAGCTCGTATTTGTAGATAAGCAATACTATTGTGACCTATTCAAATTCAATTACTTAAAATCACATACACATATACCGAAATATACCAGAAATGATGTAATTTTAATACTATAGGCTAGACGTAAAATTATTTTAAAAACATCAACATAAACCTAGGCTAATGCATGCTGGGTGACGTAGTTCATTTCAGTAGCCTAGTAGTCAATGGGCTACCGAACTCGTCAACCGAGGACGCCCAAGTCTATCCAACACGTCGAATAGTAACGAGGCCCTTGTCCAAGCTGCAATATTTGACAAGTTGGGATGAGAACGTGTTGATCTATAAACCTTTAAGGATTCCGCATCAAGCAGCATGGAACTTTCACTCGACTGGCCGCATTCATTAGCAAAAGAGCCAAGAAAATGCCAAGTTTTCCCAGTCTGCAGTAATCCACAGGCTGAGCACAGTGCCGCCTACAGGTCTGCCATGATTACTGTCACTCATTACTGAGGCCCCGGTGTGTCAGTTTTTTTGCGACTGACACGCTTCTCAAAGGACAGGAAACGAACATAAAATGTGTCACTGTTCATGCAAAAACAGACTGCTCCGAACAGGATGTATGTAATGCAGCTGAGTTTCTAAACATAACACAGAAAGACAGGCGTACACAAACCGATGGACAATCACAATCACGCGTCCACATTGGCAGGCTGAAATAGCTCAGGGACGAGGAGGTAATTCACAACTTTTCAGACAACACACAAACAGGGCAGATACCGGCACGCCAGCGAGCTGCTTTACACAGTCAGTCCATTCTGTAACTACGGGGTCAAGTTTCCCTGAGATGGAACAGAAACTCTCAGAGAGAGAGAGGAATTGAGAGGCAGAAATACGGAAACAGAAAGAGGGAAGGAAAGAAAGAGACAGAGTCACAGAGAGAAAGAGAAGAGAGAAGAGCTTTAGACTTACCTGGGTGGGCACCGGGAGGGTCAGTGCTCGGGGCCTGAAGCCCCGGCGAGTTTTGCAGATCACATCGACCATAATGGGCCAGTGCCAGAGAGGGCCACCGAGCTGCAGAGCCACAGTACCACCACCCCAACACACAGGCACAGGCTGAGCTTACCAACCATGAGACACACGCACACATTCACACACACACACACACACTCACACTTACACACATACACGCCAAATCAGCTGTGCCTGTTCTGCGACCAATCGCAGCATACGCTTGCAAATACTGAAAAAGAGAACTGTCTACTCTGAGAGCAGAGAGGGGAGGGGAGGGGAGGGGAGAGAGAGAGAGAGAGAGAGAGAGAAAACAGGACATTTCAAGTACTTCCTGCTAGCTCTGAAAAAGGAAGTGTTGGCATGGAAACCACTCTTTGGGGGTGCACATTCCATTAACCCGGATGGCACATTAAATTAGTTGGGGAGAAGGCAGAGGCAGGACTAAGAAAACCCTGCAATATAAAAACTTTTCAAACAATGTTTTTGCTGTCCATTTCTGAAAAAGTGCACAGCCGATACCAGCCCGACTGTGGCCCAGGGCTTATGTAATTTGATCATAGTCAAAAGCTACTTCTCTTTTACTTCGTAACACAAGCTTCCTTTTGACATTGTCAGCAGGGTTTTTATTGTGCTGGCCTTTCTCAAGGAGTGGAGCAAGTGTTTGAGGCGATACTGATTCATACTATTTGCCTTATCCAAGAGGTGAGTCAGCTTTACTAACAATCTCTGTGACGTCAGGCCCACAGTCACAAAACTTAAAGAAATATTATCATTCCACACCCTTTTTTTGAGCTGTATCCTTTTTAGTTCACACTGGACTCTTTATCAGACAGGAGAAGCCAAATAGTTGGCTGAAGGGAGAATTGCTCAACAATCACTTCCTTATATGAGGTGTCATGTAGAATGTACAACTGGCAGGCATGCAGTTGTTCTGGAGCTGCAGAAATGCATTACGAATGCATGCCTAGTGACACACTCATCAATATGCACACGCACACACACACACACACACACACACACACACACACACACAATTCTCATACATACTGTAACCATACCAGTACACCTTTATCTAGGGCTTGGTGTTCTAAAAAGCAGCTAGGACCGTACAGTGTGTTCACCCTTTGTTACTGAAGTACAGCCAAATGTAAGCATACCAGTCACAGGATGCACTATCCACACGCAAATAACATTTCTGACATGTAGCTGCAGCATTGTGGACTGGTCAGACTTTCATTATCACTTGCAGCCATTAGCTCTGAGATGGCTGCCAGGCCCTTCGCCCACTGCAGCAGAGAGCGGGCCAAGCAACGTGAGTTCCTGGAACAGCTGAAAGGGACCATCTTTACTCAGTACCCACCAATAAGGCACTTTGTTATTCAAATGTTCTTTGCATCGGCTTTTGGTTCTTATAGTCACATGGCAAAAGGAAAATTGCCGCACCGTCACATTCTGCTGGCTGTAACACTGCATAACATTGATTTATGAATGTGTGCAGCTGTGGAGAAGGTGAGTGATGGAGTCACAGAAAATATTTGAGGAAACACAGCCTTCGTCTGCGTCTATTTAAAACGCCAGTGAAGGCCAACCACTCAGGAATGGAGGACGGTTCAAAAACAGAGGTAGCAGCCTCACTGTCATTGAAATCACATGCTTCTTACTTGCCTGCTGAGAGAATCAGGCACACTAAAAATAATGTCAGCTACTTATCCACGAACTTGGTTTCAGCTGACCTCCTGGCGAATGTAAGTTGCACCAACTCCAGATTTTTATTAGATTTTTTTTTTTTTTACTGTATCCAAAGTCTCCCAGTGGAGAGCAAACTGGAGAATTGACAAAAGGAAGGAGAGACTGTCAGGAAAGGTTTTCACATGAGATTTCATTTTACTGCAACCGGAGTGGGCAACTATTCCTCTAAGCACCAAAACCATCATTTGGCAAGAAATAGCAAATGATCAGCAACCTACAAAGTTAAGAGAAGATATACACATGGCATTCATTTTAAAATATATGCGCCAGCCAGACATAGATTCATTCGTTTTCTCCAGGGTTCCCCTTTACCCATTCAAGAAAGTATCCCGCCAAAGCTGTGAGCAGGAGACTAAGTGCCCTAGATGCAGTCCGCTACTGGTTTTTGGATAAGCAGGGTGCCTAATTACGTAACTCTATTAGCAACCACCCAATCAAACAATGGCAGGACTACTTGGGGCCCAAATCACGCCATGGAGGGGATAGTCAGGCGTCTGAATGGTCTTAAGACCGCCTCGTATTACGTCATCCCCCATGGCCCTGAATCCTGGATTACCTCATGGAACGCTGATTGTCAGGAATCATACTTTTCCCATCCGCAAAGATTTTTTTGCCCACGGCTAATTTTTTTCCAGGCCGTTTAGTGGACTCTTCCCTCCAGTGCATGGTCTCAGCCCGCAGTACTGCTGAACTTGACGTGACCCACAAACTCACAGCTTTGTAGTGCCAATTTCATCTCTGTCCACCACAAACGTCAAAAACATAGTTCTCAAGCATGCGAAGATCTGTGTTATTATATCTGATATCAGCGACTGCATATAGTACTTGTGAATTGTTTTGCGTCAGTCGTCCTGTGTCAAACAGTGAAAACTACATACTAATAAAGAACGTGAACAACTACATATGAGACATGGATTAAATCAGGAAGGAGAAAACAGCACATGGCAATCAAAAATGACTCACCCAATGTAATAAACTGAGTGTAGGATCCCTGTAATTTTCTCATAGCTGAGCTAGGGCAGGCTTCATTACACCTGTGAAGATTTTCAACAGAAGCTCTGGGGCAGATAATGTATAGGACAGGTGTACACAAAAATGCTGTGTTTCCACCCTGCCAAACTGCAGTTGTGTGCCTTCAAGCAGTAAATCAGTTGATCCGAATGGAGACAACAGTGGCTCAACCTGGGGATGTTTGACTCGTCTGAAGCTGATGTGCTGATACTATATGTCCCTTTATCAGTTGGGTTAAAATAATTAGATTCTATTCAGGAGTAAATAGAGTGCTTTTGTCATTTCCCTGTTAATGTTTTTTTCCATGAAGTCAGCTATATTGTCAGCATGGGTTGAATTTGCAAATTCTAGTATGTCTTCCTACAGCACGAACAGATCTGTGTTACGGTCTCCATCCGAAGGCAAACAAAAACAATCTTTCTAAGCTTAAAATTGAGTGTGGTCTATAAAGCCTTGACTACACTGTCGATCAACATTGGCTCGCTGCTTCCAACTAAAAGGGTGAGCTGCAGACATTGAGAAATGACTGGCAGGAATAATCATACCTTGCATTTTCACAAGGGTGGAAGCGGCTGTGGTTGGAGGGGACGCTAGACCGACGATAGGCTCTTGCTGTGATAAACACAGGCATTAAGATAAATCCTGATCAAGGGGCCACTGGAAAAAGTGGAATGTTTGAATGAAATGTTTGTTCTATGAAAGGAAGAAAAGAAAAGAACAAAGTGGAGTCTCACTTGTCCTTCCCCTGAACCTCGGCTGGCTCCTAGATTCACTCAGATCAGGAACAGAGAGGCTCTGAGCCTTGCCTGCTACACTACCTGTTTGAGCAGTTTCATGGTATTTTGTTTGTTTCTCAAAGGCTGGTGGAGACGTAAAGGAGATACGGGCTCCGTGTGACAGGTTTCCAGTCAAAAAGAGGCTGAAGGGGCCCTTTATTATGGCAAAACACAGGTGGGTTCAGTTTCCCTTGTGTCCAGCTGAAATGAGAGCAAGAACTTTGTTTTCTGAAAACTGGTTGGGGCCTTTTTTAAATCCAAAAGGGGTTCTTTTTGGACAGCACACAGTTTGGACCATTCAAGAAAATGTCTGACAACCACACACGAAACAAAAAGATCAAGACATTTGCCTGAATTACATGAAAATTTACATTTAATTCTGGAACACTGAATTTTTTTTGGAAAATCTAGCAGAAATGCATTATGGGTAATTTAACACAGGTGACTAACATATAGAACATAAAGTTAAATTCATACCATAGAACACTGAAATCATACCAAGAGAATCCTGAGCATAAACTGCTCAGCAGTGAGAAAATAGCTGGCACACGCCACACAATCAACTTTAGGATCCCAAACAACTGAGGGCAGGAGCAGTTCTGGCTGCACAGCTGCCACATGTAGGTCAATCAATTTCCAATTACAAGGCCAACCATGCCTCACAAGGCAAGTTGATTTAGTTACCTGGGGGACATAATGGACCCCCCCCCCAAGTTGAAAAATGTGGTTGCCTTGCCACAGAATGACCTATATATTGCATTTGATTATTATCTCTTCTTATAGGTCCAAAAGATCACATTATCAAAGATCACTTCTTTGTTTCTACCTCTCTCTGCTACCTACTCTCCCACAAACCCTCTAACAACTCATCCACTGCAACTATCAGGGGAAATCTCCATACTCTCTTGCACTCCTCCCTCATCTCCACTGCTCTCTCTACACTTCCCCTTCCTGCTTCTTTTTCTAACCTGCCTGTTGACCTTGCTACCTCTACCTTTAACTCATGCCTCTGCCAGTTTCTTTACTCACTTTGTACTGTCTGTGGGCTGTGGGCCGAGGGGATGTGGGGGAAATACAGATCCTATGACCTTACCTCATACCACACCTTGCTGGCAGCCTTCACATCTGCTGTCACATTGGCTGAGACTTCATTTGTTCAGTCTAAGATCATTGCATGTGTCTCTAACCTACACAAACTATTCTCCACATTTTCTTCCCTCCTCATTCCCCCTCTCCCTCTTTCCTTTCTGCAGAGGAGTTTCTAGCCTGTTTTGAGGGCAAGCTGGCTAGTATCCGAAACTCCTTCACTCATCCAGTGATGGCCCTACTACCCAGGACAAACCCACTGCAAGCCTGACCCCCTTCATGATGCTGGAGGACACAGATGTACTCCAACACATTATGCAACCACCTGTTCGCTAGACCCCATCCCATCAGCAGTCCACCAGTCAATATCCGGTGAGCTTCTTCCTTATCTGTCCTCCATCATTAACAACTCCCTTACCTGTGGCTATGTTACCTCGGACCTTAAGACAGCTCATGTTACCAAACTCCTTAAGAAACCTACCTTAGACCCCTCTGATGTCAAGAACTATCTCACATGGATGGCCAGGCATCACATGAAGCTCCACCTCGACCAGATGGAGCTATTCTTCATCCCTAACAAGACTGCCCTACTATTAGCGCTCTCCCTCACTGTTGATGGTACCACAGTGGCTGCCTCTCAGCCTTCAAAGAACCTGGGGGTGGTCCTGGATGACCACATAGACTTCAAGAAACACATCATAGCAACATCACGGTCCTGCAGATTAATCCTGTACAACGTCAGGAGCATTCGACCACACCTGACCATGTACTCCACCCAGCTACTCGTCCTGGCTTTGGTAATCTCCAATCTAGATTACTGCAACTACCTTCTTGCAAGCCTACCAGCCTGTGCCATACAATCACTACAACTCACCCAGAACACTGCTGCCCAGTTTGTCTTCAACCTTCCTAAGTACTCGCATGTCACTGCCCTGCTGAGGTCACTCCACTGGCTATCAGTCACCACCAAGTTTCAAAGTCCTGACTCTGACCTACACTGCAGCCAACAGGCCAGCCCCGCCTACCTATAGGACATAATTAAACCCTACATGCCAGCTCAACCACTCCACTCTGATGCAGCGGGACACTTCCTGCCATCCAGGTGAATGGTTCTTGCTCGTCCCAACCATGAAGCTTTTCCACCCTAGCTTCCCAGTGGTGGAACAAACTCCCCATTCCTCTATGAACCACACAGTCACTGCCCATTTTCCGCCATGGTCAGAAGATGCATCTGCACAGACTGTACCTTGACTAGCTCAAACAATATTCCTCTGTAGGATTACTCCCACTCTCAGATCACTTCTCTTATAACACTTGTATTCTTGTATCTTGATCTTCTAGCACTTTCATGTTGCGCTTGTATCTTCATCTAGCACTTTTGTGTTGCGCTTGTACTATCATCTTTATGTTGTACTGTAACTCTTTATCATATCTCTTGTAATCATTCCTCACTCCTAGTTTGACTTGCCATAACTTCACTGACTTAGCCTATGCTTGCTGCATGAACTACACTTGAACTTCAATGGCTATGAATAACTGATACTTAACACTTTTTTTTTTTTTTTTTATAAAATTTTTTTTAATTTCAATTATACAGTTACAAAACAGGGTGAAGCTGCTTCAAATCCCTCCACCAACTCCCCTCCCCCTTCAATCAAAATCCTTAGCTTCCCCTGATACTGATACTTAATACTTCATGGACCTGCGTTCTGCATTTGTTCCAATGACCTTCGGCATGCACTTATTGTCCATTGCTTTGGATAAAAGCATCTGCCAAATAACATGTAATAGCCTGTGGCACCAATGGCAGACATTGCTATTATTTGTAGAACCCCAGTATATTTCAATTAACTGTAGTGCTTCTGTGATCCATAAATCAGTAAGTTATGCCTGTATAACAGTGTAAAAATGACCCATGAAACTTATACATGTATATTCAGAAATTCAGTTTTAAATTATTTTAAAACATAATTTTGTAAATATATATATTAATCAGAAATTGTTTTAAAATGACATTTATTATTCAGTTGTAACAAAATCATGAACATTCTGATAAATATGGCATATCCGCGTTTGAGATAGCTAAGTGATCCAGACAGACCTATACTTTAAGCACCAGACTTGAGATCGCTATGGGGAACTAGACGTAACCATGAGGCAAACGCACCCCCACTGGAAGAGCCTGTACCGGTACCTGTGTACCGCATAATGCGCAGCTCCACTTCTTAAACCATTATAGTCCTCACTACGGGACTGTCACGACCGTCGTCACATTAAATATTATTTACGCAAATGTCTTACAGCATGTTGTACACGGTATGTCATAGATAAAGTAGCACTCGGATAAATTGTTTGCTGAGTCTAGCCTTCTCGAATAAAAGTGGATAGGGTACACATGTTCGTTACCTTAAGTGTAGCCTACAATCCCGTACATGAATGTTTAAATGAGTAAACTGTAATCACATTGCGTAAAATAAATTTTAAAGGTGAAGGGCTTCGTCAGCTTTAAAACACATACGTCCATACTGTCACGATTTTGTTAATCGCCCTGTTTCCATGTTGCTATTAGCGTAATGATTGATTTTCAAAACTCTATTTTAGAAGATCTAGCCTACTTCTGAGTTTACTGTTTGACCGGATACAGAGAACAAATTATCAAACGATGAAACAGCTTTTAGAACTACAAATTAAAGTTTTATAAACTACAAGTGAAGATAAGATAATCAAACAAACTCTGAAACTCTACAGTGTCCACCACCAAATTAGTCTTCTGTAAATTGATTTACATTTTCAATATTACTGACTTAATGAGAAGTAACATAATCGTACCTTTATGAAACAGGTGTAGCCTACAGACCGCTTTCTGGAAATGAATCGTTGTTCTGAATGGGTCTTTTTTTAGAGCTCTTGGTAATTGTGATGTAGCCTAATTAACGCCTACGCGAGACGTGTATTCCAAGTTTTCGAAGTTTTCACCTCTGAGCAAAACACCAACTCTTCCGGACTCTGGCGACCAGGTAGTCGCTGAGCTAACCTTTTGGGAGTGGTTGTGGAGCCAACAGTCTTTAACCCATTCCTTCCTAACCGCGCGTCGTGATTTAATGAGTAGGCTGAAGAATAAACCTGTTTACCTACAAGGTCTTTTAAAACGGATTTGATATTCATGGGAATTGCTTTACATTGTTTTACAGTGAGTCAGTCTAATAGCCGGTGTCTACAGTCTGCCCATCCAGACAGCATAAACCTGAGTTGATCTGCACAGGTTGTCTTCTGAACTGATGCCCATGAACACTTGTCGTTCTCAGAACCACATTTGCCAAAAGGCGCACGACATCGGAACCCCGCCCCAAAAACGCTCTCATTCCTGAATAGAGAAATTAAATCCAGGTCACATCATTTGGCTCAGCACCATCACTATATTTTCACGATAGCGATATTAACATTTTCAACCGAGTGCTGCGCTCTAATACAGTGACTTTGATGCAGCTGTTTAGAACACAAGGCTATTGAACATTTTTTGTCTGTATTATTTTTGTGGACAATTTAATATTGCTGCTTTCACAATATACGAGTTGTGACACAAACATTCCACCAACTTCAGTTTTCCTTTTAGCATATCCAGCAATACACAACCAATTTCATATTGACAAAGATGCACAAAGCAACGTTCCACAAGTGGTCGAAGATTGGGGCCCCCTAGCCTTTTAAACACTCAGTTTAACTGTGCCTCTGTTTACAAAGAGGAAAGGCCCTAAATCAGTTGAGCCAGACCCTCTGCCTGTTTTCTGATTGAGAAACTGGCAATGAACAAAGCGCCTTCAGTAAGAAACCTCAGAGAGGTCCTCACAAGCTTGAGAAGCAGAAAATTAGAGGCCCTTTCACACAGGACAAGCCCAACTCTTCAGAAAAAATAGTGCAGTACCATCATTACAGGAAGTGCATAACAGGAAGTAATTTCAATACATGCTACACCCTAAGGCTACACCACACAGCTCTTCTAGGACTCCAGGCTAGCTTGCTTATAGCTGGGTGATACAATATACTCCCTGTTTTAAATATAGGTTCACAAAGCAAATATGTGAAATAAATTGCAATAGCTTGTGTAGGTTAGAATTTAAGAAGAGAGGTCTTCCCAGAGACAGATCATTTTGCCTATTGCTCACAGATTCAGGCTGGGTTCCTATAAAGCCAGTTGGATTGTTTTCATTGTGACTTTAGTGTGTGATGCAGGGTGCAATCATGTTCCATTCCTGTGTTCCTTTTCTTAGATGTAGATAGGCCATATTTATTTATTTAGTTGCTTACTGTATGATCAATAATTGTTTTATGACAAGAATCACTTTATAAAGGACACACCCCTTTGTAAGGCTTGATATTTCTGATTCAGTTTACAGATCTCAATTTTGTGTTTGGGAGGCATCTATCATGGAAACATGCAGTGAGTGCCAGTGTCACATGATGTTTTACGTATTCCACTGAGTCTTAATATAGGAAAGTCAAATTATTCAATTTTCAACTAAATTCACTGTATTTCACATGACTTTTTAATTTTATTTTTAGCATACATGCACAATATGACCAAAAGTATCTGGACACCCCTTGGTCTGGGGCTGTTTTTCATAGTTTGGGCTAGGCCCCTTAGTTCCAGTGAAGGCAAATCTTAATGCTACACCATGCAATCTCATTCCAGATGATTCTGTGCTTTCCCAACAGTTTGGGGAAGGTCCTTGCCTGTTTCAGCATGACAATGCCCCTGGGAAGACAGCAAGCTCCATATAGAAATTGTTTTATCAAGAACAGTGTGGAAGAACTCGACTGGCTTGCAGTCCTGACCTCAACCCCACATCCAACACCTTTGGGATCAATTGGAAAGCCAACTGTGAGCCAGGCCTCATGGCCCAATCAGTGCCTGACCTCACTAATGCTTTTCTGGCTGAATGGAAGTTAATCCCTGCAGCAATGCTCTAACATCTGGTGTAAAGCCTTCCCAAAAGAGTAGAGGTTGTTATAGCAGCAAAGGGTGGACCAATTTGAGATGTTGGATGTCAGGTGTCCACAAACTTTTGGCCATGTAGTGTATTAGAACTCCTCAGGGTACCTATAAGAAGAGCATTTTCCAAAAATGTGCAAAAAAAGTTTCTGATACTGCATGTACAGGTTGCTATTTCCTGAGTATATAGTGCTTGTCTATCAAACAAGTGCAATGGCATCATGGGCAAAGATGATCTAATCCTTAGCTCTGCAGTTTGTTTCCTCATATTTTATCATGAGATGTGTCATGTCAGTAATCTACTGGTTATCTAATTCTCTTCAGTAATGGCCAGATTCATAAGTATGAAAACTGAGGTATGCAGAAGTGCAGCACTTAGTGTCTAGTTTTTGTAAGGATGACTGCCTCTGCTTAGTTAATTAGAACAACGTTGACTGACACAGAATGAGCTAAGAGCAGCTGATTCTCCATTACCAGGACAGCGGACCCATTACATACTGTGAGCTATTTTCTCTACAGCTGAATCAATCACACAACCCTGAACCAAAATGCATCTAGTCGTACATAGTCAGGGGGAACTCTCACTACTTAATATTTCTCCTCTATGTCTGAGACAGTGCTATCCAAAAATACCTATTGAAAAAATGGACTGTATAAGGAACATGTGTAAATTGTGATATTACTGAGAAATATACACTGGCTGGGTCAAAAGAAACAGAATGTCACATTGTATTCACTTTTAATTCTCAGTTAATTCATCAGAAAAATTAGATGACAATAGTATGCTTTCGCTTTACATTTAGAAATGTTTTTCTAGTGAATCAACTAGCCATTGTAAACCAAGGTCTGTTCAAAAATGCTAAGTAGTAATCTTGCCAAGAATATGTATTCCATTAGTGGCGTGTATTGCTCCTAGAATGTGTTCTATACATAGGCTACAGGCTTCAATTAACATTTATTCTTAACTTTGACTTCAAAGTAAATGGAACCATTTTGCCTTCTTCACAAACTCAGTTTGGCAAGTTTGGTATAGTGATTTCAGAGCTTGCCAAATTATGTTTGTGAAGTGAAAAAAATATTGCCTATAACTTAGTGAAACTTAAGCAAAGCATGTAGATGAACTTTTCCCAAAAGCCATATGTTTCTCAAGTTTTAAAAACTTACGTACAATGCCAATAAAAAAAAAATCAGTTATTGGTAATACATACTGTCCCCTTAAACATATTCAAAATAAGATAGTCAATGAGTTTCATACACCACAAGCCCTACCTTGTATCAGTCATTAACACCAATAACAAGTCCAGCTCGAAGCTTTGCGACCAACTCATAATTAGAAGAAAATGACCCACAACTGGTTTTCGGGATGGGACACAGCCAACCCATCACAAAGCCAAGTCAACAACAGTACACAACCGCGTGCCCAAATCTGTACCCTCCCTTCCTGTACATTCCAAACCTTTCCAGATTCCCATGTGTGATAAGAGCCCCATGGAGATTTTGAGCTCCTCATTACGTAAACCTCTCTCAAACTGAAGGTTTATGCCGACAGCAGATTTTCTGAGGAGATTGAAATTTAAACCATGAAACTTGGGCTATGGACTGAACATATGAAAAACTCTGAATGGTCAGAACTTGGACAGTAAAGACCATCTGCTTCTTTCGACATAATAATTACTTGACCAGTGGATTCCTGAGCATAGGCAGACTGCTCTGAAGGAGTTTCTTGGTAGTTCCATCCTGTGCTGAGACATAGATGGCCCTTTGTTTGGGAGTCAACCCAAAGGAAACCAGAGGTTTTTTTTTCTCAATGCGAGATTCATTGAACTTCTGTAAATAATGGGAGTCCAAGTCCTTAACACCAAAACTTTTGAGCACTTACAATTTATCATATTGTATCATTAACTACCCCACATTCTTGAACACTGAAAGTCAGGTTTGTTTCATCAAATGTAAGCTTCGTTGTCTTATAATGCATTGTCTCCCAGTACCCTCTATCTGCTCAAACTTAAATTAAAACTTCTTAGCATAACAGCCCACTTAGCCCCCACTTAACCCTCTTCATTGTTAATCTATGCCTTTTCTACTTTATACTGTACAAAAAGAGCAGTGAATTATAAAGAGATTTTCATTAACTCAGTTATGACTCGTACCATCATCATCACTATTATTCATCAAGGTCATGCTTTTATAGATTTTTATAGACATATATTTTTTAATATTTTATAGAAAATATTTTTTTTCTAAGGTATGTGCAGTCTTTCCAAGCGCAATGATATTAAATGTCACTATACTGCCCATTTGTCTGAGGTGACTGAAGTAACTATTGCATTGTGAGGGATGAGCGTACTGTGAATCATTGCTTTGGAAAAGAAAACATTCTTTACTATAAAAATTAGTGCCATTACATTATACTTTTTACCATTTTCTTCTGTACAGAAAAGTGTGTATGTTAATCCTTGTAACTGTGCACCAGTTCAATGTCAGAATTACACTGAAGTCATGTTTACCAGCTCTGATAAGAATGTGGGCCTATTCATTCTCAGGGTGTTTAGTCAGCTTTAAACTATAAACAAGGAAACAGCTCCCCCCTGTGTTGCAACCACAGAAAATGTTTACATGATATCTTTTATCTTAACCTTTATTGGACCTATTTATTTTTTATTACCTCCTGGCATGGTTGTTTATGTTTAAGAACACCAAATGCTGTCCAATCTTCATGAATGCTGCTACAGGTAACCATTAATACTCTACATTTCCAAAAGTAGTGCCAAGTGTAAAACTTGGTGGAGGAGGAATAATGGTGCTGTTTTTCATGGTTTGGGCTAGGCCCCTTAGTTCCAGTGAAAGGAAATCTTAATGTTACAGCATATAATGGCATTGCAGAGAATAGTGCATTTCCAACTTCGTGGAAACAGTTTGGGGATGGTGCTGTCCTGTTTCAGCATGACAATGCACCCATGCACAAAGCAAAGGTCCTGGGTCCATGAAGAAATGGTTTAATTGAAATGCCAACTGTGAGCCAGGCCTTACACCCAACATCAGTGCTCAGCCTTATCAATGCTCTTGTGGCTGAATGGAAACTAATCCCCGCAGCCATGTTCCAAAATCTACTGGAAATCCTTCCCAGAAGAGTGGAGGCTGTTACAGCAGCAAAGGGGAATCCAACTCCATATTAATGCCCATGGTTTTGAAATGAGATGTTCAACAAGTACATATGGGCATGATGTTCATGTGTCCACATGCTCTTGTAAATGTAGTGTATATACAGTGCAGTCCATAAATATTTGGAGAGCAACACATTTTCTGTTGTTTTGGCTCTGTACTCCAGTGCATTGGTTTGAATTGAAACAATGAATATGAGGTTAAAGTGCAAGCTGTCAGTTTCAGTTTGAGGGCAGTATATCCATATCAGGTGATTTGCTGGCAAAAGGTCTAGAGTTGATTTTAAGTGTGGCATATATTTTTAGTCTTGCTGTTATCTCTCAACATAACAACCAAAGGAGAATCAATGCCAGAAAAGCAGGCCATCAGGCTGATAAACTGACACACCCAATATTTGGCTAAATAAATTGATCAGAGACATGACCAGAATATTGGGGCTGTCAAAATCAACTGTTTGGTACATTAATGAGTTCAGCAAAAGCAAACAACCTGGTAGACAATGGCAGACCACTATAGTGCATGACCAAAAATACTTTCAATTGTGAAGAAAAACGTCTTTTCAAATGTCAGATCAAGAACATTCTCCAGGATGTACACATAGATGTGCCAAAGACTACCATAAAGAGACGACAGCAGCATAATCGCAAGAGGATTCACCTCAAGAAGCAACCGATTGGTGTGCCTCAAGTACAAAATGGTCAGATTAGAGTTTGTTAAAAGGTACATTAAAATTGTGGAGTTCTTGAATAAAGACTTAAGAACAGCTGAGATGAGTATTAACCTGTACCAAAGTTATGGAAAGCAAAAAGCGTGGTGATAGAAAGGAACTGCTCCAAATGAGTGTTTCACTGGCTAAAGACAAGATTGAAGGCAAAAAGCCCCCAAAACAAACAGGAACTGAAGATGGCTGCAGTACATGTGTGGCAGAGCATCGCCAGGGCAGATACCTAGCGTCTGGTGATGTTTCTGGGTCTTCAGATTTAAGGCAGTCATTGAATGCAAAGGATTTGCAACCAATTACTAAATATGGTGCCTGAATTTAAGAATATGTTAATTTGTCCAATTACGTTTGATCCCCTGAAATGGGGGGACGATACAGTATATAAAATGAGATGTAATTCCTAAATGGATCACCAGATATGAATGTAAATGCCCTCAGACTTACAGATGACAGACTGCACTTTAACGTCATATTGCTTCAATTCAAATCCATTGGGCTGGAGTACAGACCCAAAACAACAAAAATAGTGTCTCTGTTCAAATACTTACGGGACTGTACTGTAGAACCTGTAAGTTTCTGGTATGTGCCTCATTGCACCAATGTGTTCACTTGGTATTTAGGACAGATTTGCTACTTTACCTGGATGGTAGGAGGAGGGCGAGGGGCTGGAGTGGGTGCAACAGGCGCAGCCTCAACCATGGAAGGAAGAGGAACAGAGGGGGGAGCAGGGGCTGGCACGTTGTCCATCGCTAAGGAGGCTTTGGAATTTGCATCCTGCATGTCTGGGATCATCTCGTAAATATTCTCAGAGTCCTGTGTAGAGTCAGCCTGTTGAATGAGTTCTAATGTTATTGGAAGTTCTGGTAGTCCAATTGACTGTCGGTGTTTAGCCTCCAGTAACCTCGGCTGAGTTGATTGTGTTCCTGAATCAGCTGGGCCAAAGGCACTGGGGGCTATGGTGTGCCTCTTCATGTGTTGTGAGGCATTTTTTGAGAAGGACAAGGGTGCAGAGCTGCTGCTGGTGTGTGTTTGCTGTGCATTGACAGAATCCGGGAGTCCATACTGCTTTAAGTCCTGAAGGTCTTGAGGGGTACCAAACGTCGACATTCGATCTTCGGCTCTCTTGCCACTGCTCGACAGTGAACGGAGCCTGAGCGTGACTTCGTCAGGCTTCTCGTCCAGCAGATCAACTGGACCTTGGTTCATCAAAGGCTCTGAGGTCGTCAGGCCATTTGGCCTAATGAAGTCCAACGGGGATGGGAAATCCACCGGGAGTTCTTTCACATATTTGGCAGGTATGTAGAACGGTTTGGTTTGCTCATCCTTGCGGACATGCCACCAGTGATCATTGGTCCTGGACACAAGAATGTACCGTTCGTTGGGTTTGATGGACACAAGGGCACCATCTCTGCCGGTGTACTCATACTCAAACTCCACCAACACCAGCTCTTTATTGGCCACGGATGTCATCTCAGTTATTTTCCCAAGGAGTTGTGTACGGCGAAATGATCAGGGCTGGAAAGAGGTCATCTTGGAGCTGTGAATAAAAAGTGACAAAAGAACAAATGTTCAACTGTTGCATGCTTGTACTTAGAAAATATGAATAGTCAACAGCAACAAATTAAGTAGGCTTCAGTATTATAGTATAAAGTCAATGGTTACAGGCAAATGCAGTTATATCTTCATACAGAGAGGTGTCCTTCTTTTTCTATGCACCCATGCCCATGATTTTTTTGTCAGCATTAGTGAAATTGGTTTAGTGATTTATATACACTTATGTGCAAAAATCTGACGCATGAAAAAGAGTCCCAGCAATCTACATGATCTTTGGAAGGTCCTGGATTCCACAAGAATCACAAATTACAATTACAAAATAATTTGAAAGTATCTTTGGAAGATTTTCAGGTGTGAGTATTTGCTATCTGTATTGACATACAGTATTGCCATAGTTTCCAGAGGTATGTCTCCACATATTAGAAAATTCACTATATACGTACAGTATATAAGTGCAAACACTGTCAAATAGCTGTAGAGTTCAGCCTCGGTTGGATGAACCCACTGTAATGAAGTTTTTCAACTAAAAATTTAGGGAATGGCATTTAAGAGCAGAAAAAATAATTACCTATGGGATCCATTATTTACACTTTACAATTAGCAATTTAGCGCACACTTTTAGCCAAAGTCCCTTACAAAAGTGCATTTCACATGGAAATAAACACCATGAGGGCTATATGGGTGCAGTTACAAGTGCCACCATTCAGGTGCTTTCCTCAAGACCTATGAGATAAAGGGAGAGAACAATTTGCTTTTTTAAAGATGAAAACACAGATAAATGGAAACACTAGCATATTATATGGGAAGGTATAGATTGTTTCACTTATCAACATTTATATATAAACCGGTTCCATGAGAATCAAATGCAATCTTATTGCCTTGTGCCAGGAGCAGCCAGTACTAAGCAGGTGTTTATTATGGCTTTCCAAAACACTCCCTTTGTCAGAGTGCAACCCAACCTTGACAATCAGAAAGCCGGGATGCTAAGCAGTTAGTGTGCAGTGGAGTGTGTCTGTGTTGGTGTCTCCTGACTGTGTTGGTGTCTCCTTTTGGGCAGGTCTGACATCACAGCCTAAAGAAAGGCAGAATGTGCAATGTTTTGGTGTCGCTGAGGGCACGTAGCAAAGGCAGGTTTTTCTAGCTTTAGATTCACACTATTTTGTTTTTAATAATTCTACCTGCCCATATAAGGTGATGCATAGTCAATACAGTTCTGTGACAATCACATTGTGAAATGTAACAAACACACAAAACAGATATTGTTTAATTTTGGTGATGAAAATTAATATTTGGCTATTAAAATGAACAGAAACAATGGAATATCAGTCATTTACAGCGAGGAGTCTCATGCTCACTCACAGAAATCTTTAAGAGCACATAAGAACACAATCCACATTTTTATCCCACTGTTGGCTTTTTGAACCAACACGCCTTTGAATAGTGTGCTCATGGCTGAATACACTAACAATGTAAGACTATCCCTCAACCTGTCTTTGCATTGAGAAAAGTAATTTACACTAAGGACCCTGAAAGTCATCCTACATGTGAAGCCCAGCTATGCAAAAATGTATAATACATGACAAAATATTTTGCTGAAACACAAATGAGAACGAATGTACATCCCTGTGAGAACAAGCCTTCTATTGATCTGGGAAATAACGTATCTAACTAGATACGCTGAATGTGTTTGCTCCAGTCATGCGTTTGCATGACTGATATATTCACAATTTCTGCAAGCCACTAATTTACGACTCAAGTCTTTTGTTTTAATCTGAGAGTCTGTTGAGTATGCGAAGGCAGAGGCAGGAAGTTGCTGCTGTTAAAAACCGCATGCCCCAAAAACCCCTACCCAGAGAAATGGGAGACTGACACAGAAATGCTGCACGGAACAAGTAGCCTCTATTGTCCCTACGTCATCCAATCACTGTGCCTCTCCATATATGGCTTGTTAAGACCTACATAACTGCATGTAGCAAAACAGGGCTTACTTCTCCTCTTGCAATGCATTGGATGCAAATAGTTTATTATGAAGGTACACTCATAAAAAGAGACCAAGCAGAAGTCGACTAAATTCAGAAGCTACTCGAGTAGCTGGCATTGGATGTCTTCAGTATGGTATTTCTTAACAGCTTGGTAGAAGTGTGTTCATTTTACACATAAGAAAAGGGTAAAAATTAAGGAAACATTGTTCAGGCATTCTGAAGATAATAGAGTGTTTCATAATCTTTATGGAACATTCAATATTGTTAGAAGTCTCTAATCCTGAAAGACAAAATCGCTTGCCATCATGATATGTGCATATTTGCCTTGGGTAGATGAAGAACTTGGGTAGGTGATGGACCGTTTATAAAACTCTAAGTGGAATTTCCAGTCGTTACCGCGCAACACCCCGGCAATATCCTTCAGTGTTGTTTACAAATAGACAGAAAACACTGGAGGATGGGCGGATTTTCCTTCCACTCTTTGTGTAATAGCATGCTCATAGAATTACTGTCATTATAGCCAAAGGCAGCTTTTTATGTAGAATGCTTGTCAAATCCAGCTCTGTCATCTGACATAGCTATCTTCCATGAACATAATAATTGACACTGGGGTGATTATAGGCAATTCAAAAATGTCTAATTTTTGTTTAAACTGTTCTTTGAAAATAATTTAAATCTCTTGAACCAGGGATGTCAAGTCTTATACCATATTCCAGTATATTCTACAAGCAAAGCCTGATTCTCTCTCTCAGGTGTGGGGCAGCAGTGAGGTTTGAGCTCAAGCTGTATACTTTTAACAGTGACCTGTGCGCCATTAAATTTGCAGCAAGGCATGCTGGGTATGAACCTCAGAACCCTGGCTGGGTATATTGGAGTGGCTGTGGGCCTCACAAAAGCACCTGAAAAGGGGAGGAAGCACCTCGAACACAGTGCTGAGCTGGCATTTCAAATCTTGATTTATTTTCCAAATAAATATGGAGGTGCAGTTGTCTTGGCTTATTGAGATGTAATGTACTTGCTGAACGTATTTGACCTTGACTCCAGCTGTTCCACCTAGCTCAAACTGGACACCAGCTGCCAGCAGTTGTCACAGACCTAGCTCTAGGTCATCACCAGCTACCAGCTCCAGCTGGTCATCTGCTACCATGTTCCTGCTACCATGTTTCACAGACCTAGCTCTTGCTGGTCACCAGGTATGAGCTCCCCAGCTACCAACCACCAGTTACAGTTCCAGCTTATCCAGCTACCAGCTGTTTCACAGACCTATCTCTAACTGGTCACCAGCAATCAGCTCTATCTGGTCACAATCAGCTACCAACTACCAACTTCCATGTTTCACAGACCTAGCTCTAGGCGGTCACAAGCTATCAACTACCAGTTACCATGTTTCACAAACCTTGGACACGCTTATAATGCTGGGTACCAGCTACCAGCAAAAGATATTTTTTTCCAGCAGGGACTTATCACAGTTAAACAAAGGAGATCCCATTACATATTTTCTGGTAGGATTGATACAGCTCCACTGTGATTCGACCATAATATAATCAATATTAACCTATGTTAGTTTAGTTAAGAACATGGTATAGGACATTAGGACACCAGAACTCTCAGCCGAGGTTTGATTGTGACCAATTGTTTTCTGTGGCACTTGTCTTGCTGGTCTCAACTTGAACCAGACCACAAAGAGAGAACAGGCAGTGCTGAATCATCACTCTTTCAATTCAGTTCAGTAAGGAAGCACTTATGCCCTAATCAAAAAGCAGAATGTCAGTAGAAGCTCACTGCTTTAGAAGATTTCTTTTTCCCATTGGAAATAATTAAGAGATAAATTACAGAGAACTGGCTACCGATCAACATCTACTAACTACAATGCTAAAAATAATTGTTTATCACTGTATTGCCTCCAAGCCATTTGGCAGCTACCTATAACAGAATTATCCTACGTAACAACCACCGTTAATTACCTTAATGCTTTTACTGAGAAATATTGTCGAGGTATTATAAGGAGTGGTTATCCAGTTATAAAAAATAACTGAACTCACGTCTCAGAGGAGAACGACTAAAGTTTTCATGTTTAAATGTTGTGTTTTGCTGTCCTCATCCCAGAGTTCTCAGTAATATGACGGATAAGCTAGGTAATGTGCATGGCCCTTCATAAACATCACCAAGATCATCACTCATTTGACTTTGCTATCCACAGTATAGCTGGACGAAGCTATTCTGCTTGTCAAAGGCAAGATGAGAGAAAATGAAATCACATTTCATTTTATCTATGTGTACTACTTGGCGTCTCCAGCATGTCTATTTGGTGTGGACACAACAACTCTGAACCTGGGGTAAGAAAAGTGACAACGGTGTAGAAACTTGTACACTTTAGCTAATCCTCTCAGACATGTCACATTTGTTTTTTTTAAATATAATACACCGTAAGAACAGCAACTCTGCAATAAGCCAAACAATGTTTAAAGAGAAGCCCCCCTACCCCCCCTTAAAATTAAAAAAAAAAAAAAATCAAAGAACAGGAAAGAAGAACTATTCTGATAAAATTATGAATGTTTACACTCCTCAAACCAACTAAGCACTAAAACTATAATAAACAAAAAGTTCTGGAGCACTATTCACTTCATCCAAAACCATTTTAGAGGTAGTTTCAGGACACAACAAACAAGAAAGTCTATGTGTCTGGAACATGACTGTTAATCATGTCTGTCACGAAGAGCAATCACAGCGCCGTACCTTGACAGAGAGACAGCTTGTTGGATCATCCCAGCCTTTTCTCTTTTACACCGATTCTCCGGGAGAATCCCAGATGATCTGAGGTAGTTCATTTCATCTCTCTTTTCCCCTCCCTTGCCTCTTTTCATTTCTCTTCTCGCAGTTTTTTCTATTAAATCTTTCTCACCTGGAGCTCAGAGCACTGGCTCAGGATCCCTGAGCCACTGTGTGTATGTATGTGTCTGCATGTCTGTGAGTGGGTGTGTGGGTGTGTTCATGGGTTTCAACTTGCCTGCCTCTATCTGTGCTCGTTTCCTGTTTCTGTGAGTGGCTTCAGAGACTCGAGAGACAAAGGTACAGGAAGAGAGGCAGGGAGCACTGGGGCTACTAGGAGGTGAGGGGGCCCCAAGCAGAGAGACTCACACAATCCTCACAGCTCAGCATTAAACAGTCCAGTTTTCCATTTTATTCAGTGAATGTGGTGAAATGTTTGGCTGTAATGACCTGTTTACAACCACAGTGTGCTTAAGTTATTCTAGCACTGACTGTAGCAATGCAATCTCACACGTTCAGACACATGCAGACACCTTTGTGTGCACCCACACATTCACACCTTGTTTTCATTCCAAAACTTGGTTATTGCTTGGAACACGTGGTCGTGTGATAAAAGCCAACTGGAGGAATCTAGTAAACAGAACTGTTGCCCACACATAACAGAAAAACCCAAGTGGAGACGTTCACCACTGCAGTGGGCTATAATTTTCTCCATTAGGGTTAACCCATTGTGGTATGGTACACTTTCCTCAACCTGAGGCTTCTGGAAAATTATGCTAGACCTCCACTGTAACACAAATAAACACAAGAAGCACTGAGTTTAGCTACACTTATCAATTGGTTCTTCTATTTATAACTCTTATGTCAAAATATTAGTGGTTGCCAAGGGTGACGACCTCAGTGCCATTAATAACCACTGTAACTGATTCATAACCATTTGACTTTCAGCCTTTGAGTTTCTCCTTTATGTGTGACAGGTCACCAGGACTCAAAGCCAGTGTGAAACCCATCTCACAACACTGACACCACAACAGAGGTGCTTTGGGTTTGGGTGAGTTCACACTTCTGTCTCCGTCCAGTACAGAGAGATGTCTCACATTCCAAACAGTGACAGTTATTTGATACTAGGTGGGCTCAAAGATACAGATCCCTCTCACCCTCAACAGGGACGATGGCACTATTATGATATCTGAGATTGTCTTGCAGCTTTATAACAAACTACACTGCCTGGCCAAAAAAAAAGTCGCACACTCTAATATTTTGTTGGACCGCCTTTAGCTTTGATTACGGCACGCATTCATTGTGGCATTGTTTCGACAACCTTATGCAACGTCACAACATTTATTTCCATTCAGAATTGCATTAATTTTTGGCCGAGATCTTGTATGGATGACGGAAGAGTCAAACCACTCCGTAAAGTCTTCTCCTGGCTTCAGCACCTCCCAAAGAATTTCAATGGGGTTAAGGTCAGGACTCTGTGGTGGCCAATTCATGTGTGGAAATGATGCCTCATGCTCCCAGAACCACTCTTTCACAATTTGAGCCAGATGAATCTTGCCATTGTCATCCTGGAATATGCCCGGGCCATCAGGGAAGAAAAATCCATTGATGGGATAACCTGGTCATTCAGTACATTCAGGTACTCAGCTGACGTTATTGCCGCATAACGCATAATGCTGAGCCTAGACCTGACCAATTGAAGCAACCCTAGATCATAACACTGCCTCCAGAGGCTTGTACAGTGGGAACTGTAGGCAACTTTTTTTTTGGCCAGGCAATGTATAATTACATTATGCTGAAAATGGTCAAGCATTCTGCAGACAAGAAAAGAATAACAGTGTGATTAAGAACATTGAGCAATAAAATAATTTTGGGGGTTTTCTGGGTGCTCCTGTAATGTTAGTTAATCGGTCTGTGCAGCCCAATAAAGAAGTACCATAGAGAGAAACCTGGAGGGACTTGGATGGCTTGTAATGGAGGAGTATATTAATAGCAAATGTTCCAATAGCGCTCTGCCTACAGAAAGACATTGCGCATACAATACTATCTAACTTAATGAAATAAAATCAGCTCATCAAAATGCATTCAAATTCAAGTAAGTATATGTACAAATAGGAGTTTTTAGCAATCACAGAATCTCCTCATGTAGGTTCTAAGTGAACGGGATTGACGCAGTTTCACGTAGTGCACTGATGTGCCTTTGGGCCTGGAGTCCAGGTCATGCCAGTGCTGACTTATAATGCACGAGGTTACGCTTGATTGGCCAAAGCATTACCCAACATTCTGTCAGCAGGACAGTGATTTCTGACTAGTGACACATCTGATTAACTGCATTACTGTAGTCAGCCTGCAGGTCTCATAAAAGCGTCAGCTCCGTTCTTGGAATTGCAGAATAGAAAAAAAAAAGATTGGCCCGCTAAACGTCAGACGAGCCTGTACCATCTCTGCAATTCATCACCCCATCCTAAAAAAATACAATAAATTGTGTGTGTGATGTGATGGCATGATGGCTTGCAGAGATGAAACAGGCTTACAGTTAATTGGGTATTCCAAATTGGGGTGAAATTTGTTGTCTGTAAGCTAGCAGCTGGTAGAGACAACCTGCTTTTCAAGTAGCTATCGAAATACTGACTGCATGGCATGTCACTTAATGTTACAAACAATGCAACAGGAGAGGTAACAAGCACAGACAAGACTATTTCATAATCACAGCTAGACAAACATGACAAATCAGTCCACACATAATTCTTTAAGGTCGACAAAAAGGCTCAGTTGTCTTTGGTATTTTGCACAGACAGAGGGCTGACAAGCCAAACCAATGATTCCTCTTTAGGGAGCAAATGTCAAAGAAAAAGACGCCAAAGCCAGAACAGAAGACTGAAGTATCTATTCTGATTTTTGCGCACATTATACTTAGTTAGCCTTTCTCACATCTGGTGCTGTATTTAACTGTTGATATACAATAGTTTGTGAGAACTGAATCAGTAATTATGGGCAATATTTAATAGCAATTGCATAAACTAAATTAACAACGCACACAAAAAAACATTGTAAGTATATTTAGGATATTCGGACAAAACACAAAATGTTAAAAGAATAAGGTTTGAATATTCTATGTGACGTTTACACACCATTAAGTGCATCAGTTCAACAGAGCAGGAATGTGTAGGAACCATCTGTATCTCACAAGCTGAGGTTAGAGAAGAGTTCTGATTGTTCCTGGGTTAAAGTACACAAGCAGCTGTACTTCCGCTTTTGAACTACGTATCTCATACGAGAGCCTGGTAATGAGATACATCTCACTCAAACATCAGATGCAATGAATATATATATATATATATATATATACACATACATTAATCTCTTCTTCTAGTAATACGCTCTGCAGAAGCCCTGACTGCAGATGACATGGCTCCTTCCTGGGGCACAGCTCTTCAGTCAGCTGACTGCTGAGGCTGGCTGCAGAGCTACAGCCATCTGAGCAGGTGCTTCCCACTGCATCCCCCCATTGCCCTTCTGCATCTCAGTACTTAAACTAGTGTCTCCGTTAGCGTGTGGATTTGCACATAACGCACGTGGTTCTTGTACCATTTGTTCAGCCGATACGCCCAGGATCTATGAGTACTATCAAGGAATGCAAACAACACAAGGTGGCCTACACAGTGCCATTGTGTGGGGCAAACTCATACTACAACATGTATTTATGTTATGTATTTTCATTTTCAGATTTTGTGTGTTTTTTTTAGATGCAGATTTTGTGAACTGCCATCTGACTGCAAATTGCACCCTGTTTTCTTCACTCTGAACATTCCATTGCCCACACTCCGGCGGAGTTGTAAATATCACAGGCTGTGAAAGACAATGAAACAGCCACGGCGATCTCCAGGCTATGGGACAGTCCCACAACTTCTTCACCCCTGGCCTGGAGGCATGGGATAAACAGATGACCAGAACTCAGGCACCATTGGGTCAGATGAGAACCTTGAGGACCAATAGCCACAATACGGACTGATAGAAATCATTATATGTATGCACATGTAAATACCTTGGGTTGATATAATAGATGTGAGAGACTGTGAGTGATTTCAACTGAAATGGAGGAGATACTGCGTGTTACACATATACAGGCGTAGTGAGCTGTTATGAGATGGTACATGGAGGTTGTGATTACTAGAATGCATAGAGGGTAAAGTAAAATATATTTATAGATAGACTCTATGTATGCCTACAAAAGTGTTTGGATCATCGAAGGACCACCACCTTGGACCTTCATAGAAAAGTATGTAAGAATAAGATAAACTCATAAGATCGTGTGCCATTGTACAAAGTAACTGTCAATGGATTTTGATGGTTTTCATGAGTCTACAGGGGAGGGGGAGTATACTATGCAGTTTCTCTCTTCCTGAAGGAGAGTAAGGTGGGGGGAGGGGTGTCTCTTGATGGTGGGGATTATTGTCCAGACTTTTTTGGGCAAAAAAAGGGAAGCGTGTAATGTGGAAGGCTTGCTCAGGATTGCATTTAAGGTAAGTCCAAAGAAACATTCGGGGAAAGTCTGGTTAACAGGTCTCTTGGTACAATAGTCCTCTTGTATGAGCATTTTGGGCATACATCAATTCTCTCTGTGTTCCCTTTCTTTGTCTTGGTTAGATTATATGTCTTTTCTCTTCATATAGGATAGTGGTGTTTATTTGTCTTGCTTTGTAAATAAAATGTTTACCTTTCAGCATGGTTGGAACAGCCTATCCTCGCCAACTGCCATATTGTGTCATTATAAACTGTTTTCTCTTTTCTCTTTCTTGGTGCATCCTAAGTATGTGGTTTGCATATATATTGACTGAAGTGGGCATCTCTGTCAGAAAATGGAAAATGAACAAGAAAATGAAAATGGAAAATGAAAATTGAAAATGAAAATGGAAAATGAGAATGGAAAATGGAAAATGAAAATTGAAAATGAAAATGGAAAATGAACAAGAAAATGAAAATGGAAAATGGAAAATGACCAAGAAAATGAAAATGGAAAATAGAAAATGAAAATAGAAAATAGAAAATGAAAATGAAAATGGAAAATAGAAAATGAAAATAGAAAATAGAAAATGAAAATGGAAAATGAACAAGAAAATAAAAATGGAAAATGAAAATGGAAAATGGAAAATGGAAAATGGAAATGGAAATGGAAATGGAAATGGAAATGGAAATGGAAATGGAAATGGAAATGAAAATGAAAGTGGAAAATGAAAAATGTTCTGTTTTCAATTTAATTTTCATTTTATAAACATAAACATCCAGGTTATGGGCTTTGAAACTAATGAAGTCTGACAACCTTGTTTTCCACCTTGACACCAAATCTAAATCTACAGTTGTTTTTCTCAGTTTCATATTCAGGGCCATTCAAATTTGTGCATAATATTAAGTTCAAGGGCGTCTCATTTAGGCATACGCCGGTCTTGATAACAAGCACAAGCATTGAGGTCAACGGTTACACCTCAGACTTGTGTCTTTACCGCTTCCTGGCTTCCTACAAAGTCCAATCAGAGCCAGCCAGAGACGTTTTGGCCAATGGGATGCAGCCAAGGAAATGTGTTCCTTGCGCGGAAACTATAAACAGAGGGTGCTTGTTATTGAGGCCGGTGTACGTCTAAATGAGACACTCTTGAACTTGATATTATGCGAAAATTTGAATGGCTTGTATTAGAGTAATACAGTAATTTTAGATAAAGTAAACGGTGCAGTGATTTTCAGAAGGGTGAATTACCTATACCTGGCAACTTTCAAGTCTCGTAGAGTGTTTTTCCACACCGTTTCAACATGAATGGCAGTGAATGACGTTTGTCTGGACGAAACGTAAACAAACACGATATCTCAAAAATAAATCAATTTTTGGAAAAATGGTCGAGGTTTATGTAAACTATATGGCCGATGTTGACAATGCACAATGACATGTAGTAACACTGTTATGGTCCTTTAAATTAGCGTATGGTTCCAGTGCGGCCATGGTGTCAATACCAAATTACTCAAAAAAATACTGATTCATTCACTGCGTGATTCTGGTTTTTCAGGCTTTCTTTCACACTGAACTGTGAATTTGCTGCAAACTTATCAATTGCAACACACAAAGAAGTCAATAACTTCCGGGTCACACAAACAACAACAAATTAAATATCAAAATCAAGTATGGCCCGGGGCCCGTTTTTTCATTTCCTATTTTTGACTTGAGCATAAAATCGAAAGTACGAAAAACAAACCGTTATTTGTTTTTTGGCATCAGATTCATAAACGAATAACGAAATAATTAATCGTTTTTTCATTTTCCGATTTTGGATTCTCAATTGAATATGAAAAGAACGAATGACCAAAAGATACACAGACCTACACTGATTTTCAAGTAATAGAAATCTATTAATTATTTGCTGAATGGTGGTTTTAATACTTTTTTGAATTCGCAAATAGCATTCACATTTTCATTTTTCATTTTCCTTTTGAATTTTCAATTTTAATTTAATTTTTTGGCTGAATACTCCTCCATATTGAATTCTCTCATGCACTGTGGTGTTTGTATGAGATATGCTCTGATCATTAGGAGGGCCACTCCCTCCCATTTACGTAAGGCTTGAAAATGAAAATGGAAAAAGAAAATGGAAAATGAATAATGTTCAGTTTCATTTTCATTTTGTGTGGAATAAACCTCCATGACATTCAACCAAAATCTCAAAATGCAAAAACTTGTAACAAAATGTTTCAACAGGTAACTAAAACTTCAACAAGCAACAAAAAATTCAATGGGAAATGTTTCACAAAACATACTGGCTTTAAATAAAATATTTTTTCAATGCATAAGACACAAATGTGACTCCATATATTTATAACTTTGCACAGAAAGAGAAAGCAGTCTGAATAGCCTTTAATCAACTTTCATCAAAATTAATCAATTAATTAATCAGAGAGATAATTAGAACGTGTCACAATGGAAATGCTTCATAGTACTATGCAAAGTTATTGTATTACATTAACACATTTTTGTGTAATTGTAGTAATGGCTATTAAAAAAGCTATTTTTAGAAGACTGTAGGGCAGCCGACTCTCAAACCATACGCAATTCCACCGATGTGGGCGAGGGTTTGATCCATACCATGGTGCTTTCTTAGCTGTGGTCCCTCATTCCCTTGTCTGTCAGTTACCCTCTCGGCTAGCCTGACCTTTTAGAAAAAAATTCCATTCAGGAAACAAATATGCAATCGCTTTCAACAATGTTTCTCCTAGCAATGAAATTCATTGCATACCTAAAGCTTGCATTTTCTAGCAGGGGTACAGTTGAAACCTACATTTGTACACTTTTCACTTGAAATCAGAGATGCTTTAAGAATTCACTGGAAAGAGGCTTGCCCCATGATGAGTAGGACATTGTGGAAAAACACTGTGGAACTTAAGAGAGAGACTGCGACAGTAAGAAAACGATGTCATCAGAAACAGGAACAGACAGAGTTCTGTTTTCATGTTCCTCTTTCTCTGTCCTCCAAAATGACATGTGGTTCGGCCCAGCAGAAGGGCGAGAAGCAGCTGAGCGCAGATGAGAGAGGGGACCAGGCTGTCATCGTGTCATGGTATGGAGTATTATTGGTCAGCTATTGAATCTGAAAGAAAGACACAAAAAATGGAACTTCCTCAGCTGCTCAGGGATACAGTAAATACATCAAAAGGCATTGATTGGGAAAAAGATACAAATGTTTGGCTGTCTCAGTGAATGCTTTTGGCATATTTCTCCAAAAATAAAGAACGGCCATATTTAATACCTTACTCATTGTGTTTCTTCAATGCCTCTTGTGCAAATAGCACATAAAACCAAGAAAGTGTGAAAACCACCATATTACTCCTTTAATAAACAAGAAGTAGAAGCCACATGGTAAATGGACTGCATTTATATAACGCTTTTATCCAAAGCGCTTTACAATTGATGCCTCATTCGCCAGAGCAGTTAGGGGTTAGGTGTCTTGCTCAAGGACACTTCAACACGCCCAGGGCGGGGTTTGAACCGGCAACCCTCCGACTGCCAGACAATTGGTCTTACCTCCTGACCTATTCACATCATACCACCCAGACCCTGCCTGAAAAAGGCCGCCCCTCCAAATTCAGGGTCAGAGCAGCAAGGTGGGTGAAGCCACTGTGAGGCCAACAATTACTTTAAAAGAGCTGCAGGGGTGAGCGGCGCGTGTGCGTTGCTACAGGAAACATGCAGCACTGCTTGCTCTGCAGACTGTCTGACCGCAAGACTAGACATAGCCCCGCCTATTTCCACACTGTTCAGTTTCACCAGCCCAGTGCCAATGCCACTCATTTAAACCGCACTGCCCCCGTTTGTGATTACTTAAAATGATGTTCGGCCAACTTCACATCCACTTCTAATATACTTTGTGATCTCTCGAATTCTTGAATAAAGTTTCAATGACTTTTAGGTCTTTACACCAGTGGTTGCCATAACTGTCTTTGGCGTGTGTATAAGGAAGGTTTATACATATACTACATACATGCACATATGTGTGTATATTCTGTATGTGTATATTCATTTTAATTTGAACATAAAATAATGTGGTTGGTGGGAAAAAAATCACAAGCTCATTCAGAAGTAGATGATAAATATCTCATGATTTAATTATGATATAAAAATCCTTACAAAATTGAAATCACATCTTAATCAGATGGCCTCCTGCTAACAGTCAGGTGAAATTCTTGACGCAGAGCAGCCGAGCCCCTCCACCACATGCAGTCTCATCAGCTTTCCAGGCAAACAGCAGCACCGGAATGGCGGCAGCCAAGCGATGCGGAGCACGGGGTTAGCCTTCAGGCCGGTGCCTATTGGTGGCTGCACTGGAGGAACAGGTGTCAGAAGCATCTACGCCTGGTACACCCTTCCATTACAGGAAGGGTTTTTTTTAGAACAAGATCCTGTGCATAGACGGTAGTAAAAATGCACCACTTCCTATACAAAGTCAATTTAGTGCTGCCCCCTAGTGGGCTAAAGAAATCTCAACTGAGAAGCTCATCCCAAGATGAACCTCAGTGTTTCACTAATTCTGGTTTTTGACACCGCATTCTTAAAAAAAAAAAAAAAAAAAAAAAAAAACTATTGCAAAAAAAAAAAAATCAATTTGACTCTTTTCTATAAACAATAGTGATTAAATATATTTTTTAAAAAGCTCAAAGCCCCACAAAAAAGTTTAGCAAATTTTCAAAAGATAAACAAACCTAAACTCAAACCTACATCCTACTGGAACTGATTTCAAAATCTACAATGCACCATTGAGCCCGGTGAGAAGGATCCAAACATCTGAGAAGCAAACTTACTTTTAGAAAGGTGTTGGCAAATTAGCATCCTTTTAAAAACCACACTAAAATCCTGCTGAAAGCATACAACTGGGGCAAAAAGAAACTCCCCACAACCCCATGAATAAAGTGGCGTGTTTGCGAAAGGTAGTTATGAACAGGAACACAATCAAGCATTCTGCTCTTCAAATGGAACGGCCGTAAACAGGTGTAGCCATGACCAAACCGGCTGTAATGCTCTTATTACCAGAGACCGTCGTTTTCACAAGGCTCTGCAGTTCCAAACCCAGCCTCCCGGGGGTAAGAGAACAGGCCCGGTTTCTTCCTTTCCAAAAATCCCTGACCAGTGACCAAAACAGTGCTCTGGGCTTTGTGGCGTTTGTGTGATAAGAAGGAAGAAACAGCAAGGGCCCCTCCTTATGCTACGTAAGGCACGGGCCAGTGGTGGACCTCCCTTACTTCAGACCACAGACGACATGACAACATGCTTCGCAGGGTCTCAAGGACTACAATACCCATGTGAGAACCCTGACCTTTGACCCGTGTCCACAGTGTGCGAGGGCCAGAGGCAGCTGTGGTTGAACGGAGTTGCTGCACTCTCCACGAGCCTGTGGCTTGCTTCATTAGATTTCCAACTCAAACCTTGCAATCGGTCATCGGGCAAAACGTACGACCTTCCTCCTGGTACACACAGGGAGCTAAACTGCTCCAAGAAGCAAAGAAGCGGGAACCCATAGTGTTACTTTCAAATCCCCGATTCAGATCAGGAACATTAAACTACTAAAGGTCTGAATGCAAGGCAAAAAGCAATTACAAGACTTCATGCCTTGGTGAGGTCACCCAGTAGAAGGACATGGTTTAAATGGGCAAAACAACAGGCTCTGCCGACAGTTCACACACAGTTTTTTCTTTACGGAAACAGAGCCTATGACTTGAAATGATGAAGCCAGTCATCTTGAGGGCTGACGGCTGAGCAGGTAAGGCAGGTGTAGGGTCCCAGCAGAACCAAGCACGCAATGAACAGGAATACGCAGAGTCTCTGTTGACCAGTCAAGGGAATCTTAAGCCACTCTCGTTCATAGCTACAGAACAAAAAGATTAAGTCTTACATTCTCAGAATTAGGCAGTTGACAATCAACATGAGGAAGAAAAAAAAAAACAAATTTAACAGACAATTCAATGCTCTCTCTGAAGCATAATTAAAAAAAAAAAAAAAAAAAATTTCCAGAGACTGAAGTGAATTAAGACAACATAAAATGTAAAACGTATTAACCATTTCAATGCCTCCGGACAGTGAGAGCTTCAAGCGTTTACCGCCAAGTGCGCATACACCGGCAGTGCCTGGAGAAACCGGTCGGCCAGTGGGAACCGGGACGACGCCTCCGCTCCATTTTGTCCTTTTTTGGCACAAATGTCCGTGAGGTTTGCATGCTGCAGGACCGTACAATCAATACACAGCACACCACATGGTGAAGAACGAAGCCAGATAAAGGCACAGGCTACTTCATACAATATAACACAGATTTTTTTCAAGTGCTGATTTTTTTAAAAACGTGTACTCAGGTGTCCCAGCCTCAGTTACCAACCCCCGGAAACGGTAAAATGCACTGTCCTTCATTTTGCGTAATGAATTTAAGCATACAATTAATTGTTTTTTACACAGCCACCGAGGGACAAAGTGTGCTACGTGGACTCAGTATCCTGTAAACAATCCTTAAAAAACAGGAAGTCCTACACAAAGTGAAAAACAGGTGTAAAAAAAAGACAGAAACTGCAGATCGGTGAGAAACCAACAGGCGATCTGTGAAACAGTGGTAAAATGGAAATAGAAGATTCCTTCATGTTAGTCCGTCCTTCACCGAAGCACGGGAGGGCCCAGCAGCAGAACTCAAGGCCAGAGCCAGACACAGGGCACCCTGGGCTAACCCCTGCGCCCACTGGTTCTGCCATGTTAGTCCCATCCCGTGACTGGTCTTTGATCGTAGTAAAATTTGCATAATATTCATTCATAGATATCGATGATAATGGCTGCCCGCCATGTCTGTGCGTGTGAGGGTGGTTGCTGTCACAGGAGGAAGTGAATAAACTACAACCTGTGAAGAAGGGACACGGGAAGTCCTGACGCTTCGTTGAACCACGATGTGAGGAAAAGCAGAACTGGTGACATCCTCTTCCTCACGGAGTCACCGGACGGTCCACAGACGCATTTGGCTACTAGAGGCTGAAGAGAAAGAAGCGGACGGCGCGGACCCACAGGAGAGGGCAGCTCTGCTGATCTGCGTTCCCCATGGAGAGCGCAGCCGGCGGCTCCGAGCTCCCGGCACGCCCACTCACGCCTGCGGGCATCGGTTCGGGGTGGGGGTGGGGGAGGTGCGCACAGCTTCCTAAGGGCACTTGTGGAGGCTAGTCTGTATAAAGATGGCCGCTGCCGCCGCCTCCCACCCTAACAAAGCCGGCTCGGCGAAAAGGCTGGCAGCCCCGTGGGCGTGGACAGGAAGCACTGGGGCGGGGCAGGGTGGAGCGGGGCGGGGCGGGGCCTCGCCGTCAGTCCTGCAGCTCCCTCTCCAGGTACTTCTGCAGGCGGAGGCAGCGAGGGCAGGAGGGAGACAGCTCTTTGCAGGCCGAGTGGAACACCGACTTGCACACCCTACACCTGCGGAGAGCAGGAAGGAAGTGGGGGCAGAGGTGAGTCACGCAAGTACGACCCCCACCCCCCCACTCTGGTATTAACATGATGGTGTGTACACTACTGTGCAGCAAATTTCTGAGTGTCTATAGCTGCAGTTTCTGAGTTTCTGTTCTACATGGCAATGTGCCAGTAGGTTGTTCAAATCGAGTTAGTTCCAGGAACTGTGCACCCTGATGCCAGTCAAGCACAGTACACCCCAAGGATGGGTTCTGGTGGAAAGCCATGCAAAAATAGCTTAAGTATAAACGTACAATTACAACTTCCAACTGAGCTTTAGGGCGTGAATAAACTTCCCTCTCTGGTGGAGATCAGAGGCGTACAGCAGGGACAGACCTGTACTGGACAACAGTCTTAGAGCCAAAATGGGCCCCATACCTTACGTCTCAGCCTCTCATTTCATGTCACTTAGCGATCAGCTGCAGTTACTGCCTTCGCTACTGTGCTCCTATTGCTCCCCCTGTTTGGGGTGCACGTGCTTTGGTGACATGAACAATGACCGTAATGCCAGTACATTACCCTGAAACGGAGCAGTTCCCAGTCTGCTCGGCCGTACCTGGAGGTGGTCTGAAACTCGAAGGGGAAGATGATGTTGTCGGCATTGCAGATCTGGCAGATGAAGCCCCTCTGAGTGCAAAGGTCACAGTGGTAGACGTGGTTGGACGCAAACTGGATCAGGTTCCCCAGGAAGGACTCGTGCTGCCCGTCTGCGATCTGCGCCCGGGACGGGCAAGGCGGCGGGAGAGAGGGGAGCGTTGGCGCACAGTGCTGCAGCGTCAGGACTGTCGATGTTCAACCTGCTCGTTCAGGACACTCAATCTGCGCTAATTAGCCTAGCAGCAAGGACACACTGTTGCCTATGTGACCGCAAGAACAGCATTAACTTAAACCTAATCTCAATCAATTCAGGATGATGGAGTGGACAATGGAAGCACTATCAGTCCAGTGCTGATTTCTGAATTCCTACCAAGATAAATGAATATACAAGCTGAGATGAGTCATTCTGTCTTGCATCAATACCAAGCTAAGCGCCTGAATAAAACCTCTACATAACATGTAACTGTTCCAGTGCACCCAGTTTAAATTTGTGCTACTTAAAACAGACCTAGCACAGAATGTGTACAACTATACGTATTCCTTAACCCATTAAGACCGGATGCAACATTTGCGTGTATATCCGTTTAAGACCGGGTGCGGCGTTTGCATGCTTCTCCCTTTAGAGCCGGATGCGACGTGAGCGCATTTTGGATGCTAGCATCGTTTTCATGACACGTGACCGATGAAATGCATTGTGATTCGCATAAATACACGTTGGGAAGGGACCTATACATCAATGCAGCCAGAGCGCAGAGAATTTTTTAAAAGCTTACGCCCTCTGGTGGTGAAGAATGGAATCATCCAAGTACTGACACTACAGACAGAAAATGCAGTGTGCCCGAAGTTAACGGTGAACACAACAGTGAGCCCGTTTCTGTTACAAGAGTGAGCCCGTTTCTGTTACAAGAGCGTGAACAAACTCTGATATAGTAATTGCACTACCATTGCCAGTTTGTTTGTTTTATTGAAAATGTGGCTGGAAACAACAAGCACATTTGTCAACATTTTCAGTTTTATTGATTTTAAAAAAAATGTTAATGAACATTAGGGCAAAGGCAATGATTTCCAATTAAAGCCAAAGGTTTAAGCCCTCAAATGGTTTTATTTCATGTTTCTATCTGCTACAGAGGCCGAGAAATAAAGGTTTTAGTGAACGTTGACAATTCTGTCAAGTTTTTCAGAAAACCCCCAGGTTTTAGGAGGTTGTTTACAACAATGCCTTAGGTTTTAGAATGTTTTTTTAGAGGACGCCTTAGGTCTAAATGGGTTAAAGTTACAGCTACTGCATTTCAGAAACAGCAATTCAGCGAACGGCTAACATACCTCTCGTAAGTCAGTCACACTGTACAGGTTGTAGGACTCCAGCAAATAATTCCTCTGGTCTAGCCTAGAGAGTACAGCCGGTTAGGATCTGAACATTACTCAATAGTAGAAATGAACAAAATTCTAAAAAAATTGCTCTGATCTTTCAGAAAAAAACATTAACTTGAGGCTTCTCCCACCTCTTTTCCCAAATTTGAAATATCATTGTCTTGCACACCCTTTCATTTTTTAAACAAAAGATTATTCTTTTTTCTAATTTGGTTGCTTGAAAAATGGATTAAAATGTGACTAAACCATGTTTCTGTTGCACCTCAGAAGACCACTTTTGGAGGTGTGACACTGCTGCTCTATAATGAAATGCAGAGATAGGAACCTGCGGAGTGAGACTCCATTTTGGCTCAGACTCACTTGTCTTGGATCTTCTTGCGGATGCCGCTGCGGCAGGCCAGCACGTAGTCGCCCAGGAGACGCAGTCTTTGGCGGAGCTCGTGCACCGTCGCCATGGGCTCGGCGTGCTCGCACAGGCCCGGGTTCAGGGACTCCACGTTCAGCAGCGGCTCCCGGGCTACCTGGGACAGCAGCTTTAGCGCTGGCAGCGAGACCTGGAAACACACGGAACCTCGTTTCACTCGGGGTCACGCCGCGGAAGGTCGCCGAGACTCCTCCCACTCTGACGGGGCCAAACACGGTATTGCGTAATTACAGGATGCATCACAACTTTGCTGGTTTACTCTGTGGTCATGAGCCATTTGCTTTGTATCATTCGGTCAAGCTGAGGGCTGAAAAAATTGTTAGATTTGTTGATGGCAAGCACGACATCATCATCAGTTTGGTTTGTTTTCACAGGTCTTTTTTGCTCTTGGCTATGTGTGCGCCCAACATACTGGGGTCCTGTGGTATATGTGACGATGATGTAATTCACACTGAGGTTCAAACGGTCGAAATCAAGAAATGAAATGCCACCCCCAAAATAACGACACGGAAAGTCTTTTTTTGCGTGTTCTCCACACAGTGGCAATACCGCCACCAAAGTAGCTTGAAAGGGCTGACTGACAATTCTAGAGTGTAGATTATTTTGGTCATGGGTTTTCACCGAAGCCTTCGCAAAAGACGGCTACATCTGACGGAGTCGAAAATGAAACGCATCACACCTCTCGAGGCACGAGGTCCCAGTTGTGCACCATGCGGGAGGGGATGACGATGGTGTTGCCCTGGTGACAGGCGTCGCAGTAGAAGAGCCCTGAGAACTCGCACAGCCGGGCCTTCCCGAAGGAGAAGCCTATTTGCCTGGGGCAACCTGCACGGCAAGAACAGCGTCACGCAAACACACGCTCAGGAGGACACGTCTCCTCGGCTCTGCGGAACACACATACGGGTAGGCTCGCCAGGGTTCGTTAAAGCAGATCCGGGCAAAATTCAATCAAACAACACAAAACAAATAAGGAAGAAAACAAGATACGGCCATTGTGAATTTATACTTAAAGGAACTTGCACGTAAAGTAAAAGAAAAATAACCAAAAAACTTTTTTTTAAATATATTTTTATGACCTGCATGTGATAATACAGACATCCATGTCTGAAATTTCTATTATTGGGCCAAAACACAAATGGGAGTCTTTGGTGGGGATTCTGAGGAATATACCAGGAAACAAAAAACCAAGACAGGATGAATATTTAACACAACTTGAACAAAAACAAACAAACATTCTCCAAAAACTGAAAATTACATGAGGCCTTTTACATTAACTAATAGTAGCTATACTGAAAAGACTGTTGTAAAAGCTCTTGTAATACATTCTTAAATAGAAGTCACGACAACCAGGGGTCAAGTATTAATTCCATAACATTTGGTTGAAGGCACAATCAGAAGTTACACGGGGAGGTGTGGCTTGTTGACGAGGCTCCACCCACCTGCACATTTGAAGTTCTGCGAGTCCAGCCCCTTCTCTGTGGGCAGGGTGCAGAGGTGGGGCAACAGCACGCCGTCTCCCTTCAGGCTATGCTGCACCAGCCTGTTGATGTTCCCGCCCTGGGCCCCGCCCGCCTCGGCGCCCCCGTCCTCGCAGGAGTCCAGGTAGGAGTTGAGCGCCCCCCGGATGAGGCTCCTCCAGGTGCGCGCCTCCCCCTCGTCCTGCGCCCGCAGCTTGAGCGTGTCCCGGGACATCAGCACCTTGAAGAAGGCGGGGCTTCCCAGCGAGGCGTCCGGCACCACGTCGCGGATGGACTCGATGGGGTAGGCGTGCCGCAGCGCCTTCCGCCCGTCCTGCACCCGGAAGGCCCTCAGGGCCTCCAGGGACAGGGAGAAGACCAGGGGGGTCCAGGAGTGCTCGTCCTGGGAGAGGTAGAGCACGGCCTCCTTGATGGCGTCCGCCTCGGGCTCCGACGGCCGGGTCCAGTCCAGCTGGGCCTGCTCCGCCGGCTCCAGGCTCCCGTGCTCGGGGCTGGAGGGCGCGGAGGAGGACGCCGGCGGCAGCGGAGGGGGGGCGGCCTCGCCGCCTTCCGAGGGCTGCAGCACCTCCCACTGGTCGTCCCGGGCGACCGGCCGGCACTTGGCGACGGCCTCGATGACGCGGTCCACCCAGTCCTCGGCCTCGTCTCGGGAGGGCGCCCGCAGGTAGAGGCGCTTGCCCGGGAAGGCCAGCTCGAAGCGCCCGTCGGGCGCGGCCGGCCGGATGTCCTCGCAGCGCAGCAGGAAGCAGTTGTCGCAGCAGGTGCGCTCCTCGGCGTTGAGGTAGAGGCGGAACTCGAAGGGCGAGAGCTCGCAGTAGTACTCCCGCCACATGCCCACAGCGCCCCGCCGCTCCAGGTGGCCGAGCTTCAGGAGCCCCCGGAAAGGGTTCGACAGGCCTGGGGGGGAACAGAACCAAAGTGGGGGTGGGAGGTAGTGAGCTCAGACGTATCATAAACCGCCTCACGCCTGTCAGGAACTCCAATTCACTATTTGGCCACTGTGGGTCCTTGGAAAATTCAAGAATAGGAGATAAGACACAGGAACTGTGGGGGCAGCCATTTGAGGTGTGAATGTGTGTGTCTGTGTGCGAGTGTGGGTTTGAATGTGTGCGTGTGTGTGTGCATATACGTACGTACGTACGTACGTGCGTGCGTGCGTGCGTGTGTGTGTGTGTGTGTGTGTGAGAGAGAGAGAGAGAGAGAGAGAGAGAGAGAGAGAGAGAGAGAGAGAGAGAGAGAGAGAGAGAGAGAGAGAGAGAGAGAGAGAGAGAGAGAGAGAGAGAGAGAGAGAGAGAGAGAGAGAGAGAGAGAGAGAGAGAGAGAGAGAGAGAGAGAGAGAGAGAGAGAGAGAGAGAGAGAGAGAGAGAGAGAGAGAGAGAGGTTTGAATGTGTTTGATCTGTGTGTGTCAACAGGGTTTCCCTGGGAAAACCCATGTTGGCAGTTCTCATACAATTCTGCACCATAAAAAAAAAAGACTAATACACCTACAGACACCAAGTTGGACATTCTGGTCAGGTGATACGAGAATAAAGTGGTATGGGTTTCACTTCACTAAATTTCAAGTGCTGGTATAAATGGGTAGGGTATGGGTAGTCCTATAACATATGTACTTAAAACAGCATAAAATTTGCTGGCCTAAACAGAACTGACAGTCGACCTCCTGCCGCTCACGTTAAAGCATCCCAAATACGCAATGCACACAACATACGATATCTCTAGCCACCCAGGGCAACAACAACATCTGACTGGTGAGCAGAGCTTCTCTGTTTTGACTGTGTGCAAGTAAACAAATACAAGCACACTGATCAAACAAATGCTGACCATTAAGGCAGCACTGGGGAATGTTGGTAATCTCCTGCAGGCAATACCCGTAAGACAGTCAACTAGCAACCTCATTACAGAAAAGGCACTTGGCAAGCTAACCAAGTTACAGCATAACTAACCTGGTCTAATTCACAAACAAGGAAAAAAGGTGCTGCTCACACCCATTCCATAAATAGTCAGTCTAAGCTTAATAAGGGATGACAGGTAATGTTAGCTGAAGTCGATATAGCTAGCAGTTAGCTGCTGTGGCTACAGCTAGACGTTCATAAACGCATATTTAAAGCTAGCAAGCTAGCCAGTTTAGTAAATGATTACTGCAATATTCAGCAATGAATAAGGCAAACACTAGCACTGTTAGAACTAGCCTTTAAAATGTACAACATACCATTCCTCAGTTGGCTAGCCACCCTATGTTTTCAATTTTGAGTACTTTTACCTCAGCCAAGATCACCAAAGTGCAGCAATAATGTAATGCAGAAACTGCACAGCACAGTTTTTTTCCCCCCAATGTCAGCAGCCTTTATGGTACGCATATCAGTTCATATCTTCAATTTAAACAGCATTCATGACAATACAAAATAAATGAGCAATTACCTGACAAAGCAAAGTTATTTTCATGTTGACAAGTTATTGGCGATTATTGTAAATGCTTAACTTAATGCTTAATGCTAAAACTCTTTGATGAACCATGCTGTGTCTGGTTTATTGCAGGCCAAACTACAGAGATTTTCAAGGCCTGTGTTTTGAAAATAGACATTTATGAAACCTAATGCAATCCATGGTACATTTTGGCCTATGATGTTTAAAAGCGAAAATGCCTTATGGTGAGTGAGCCACTTCAAGGATGCAGTAGATGGTAATGTTTGATCGTACATTCCTCTATAAAACAAATTCCCATCACCCAAAATGTTGACCTACCAGTAAGTATTAGAAAAATGCTCATCTTAACAGAAACAAATGCCAAAAAGCAACTAGTACTGAAGCTAGTGCTGCATAGCTAACATATGATACACATAGCATATGCTAGAACTATGTAAGAAGTAACATAGCTAGAGAATATTTTGTAAACCGTAGCTAATATTCTCATGTTAACCAGAATAAAATCTCCTCATAACCAGAACTGCATGCATTCAAGGGAAAAAATAATATTTCAAAGAACTGGCAAACCTGAGCCACACCAAAGCTAAACCATTCTCTGCAAATAGGGCCTACTCTGCAAACGACACTTCCAGAATCAGTTAATCCAGAACCAAACCAGTTTCAACCATTTTGAATAAAGGGTTGCACTCTGATCTAGGAACAGGAGGAAATCATAATTCACAAAGTGCAACATGTTTCAGGTTGATCACTAAAAAAAAGTCTCTCTCACCCAAACCATAAGGACCTTATTATTTTCATGAAATTTGAAGACCTTTATTTAGTTCTTAGAAAAACAAAGTATTTTCAAAGCCTTTTAAGAACCGTGGGAAATACTGGGCACATCCTTCATTTTCAGCTTCTCTACTTTCAGGTGTGAGTGAACATTTTCAGATGAACTCAAAGGGGATGTTTTGACAATTTATGGGAGAAAGCCAAATTGTGTCATCAAGGCTCTGTGCTCAGTGAACGCAAACCAGTCCGCTAACCAAGAATAGTGAAACCGTGACGAGGACAACCTCCCTTCCCCATAGAGGAGCCCTTTGTGCAACCATCTGATAACTCCGAACAGTTGTGGTCAGAAATGACAGAAACTGCCAACCAAGAAGAAAGTAAATTTGCTTTTCACGTACAGAAGAAGAAAACGGAATGTCACAAAGTTTCTGTAGATAACGGAGAAAAGGCTGTTGCGTCAGAAAGTGAGTACGACGAAACGTCGACCGAAATGAAGTTCAATACAGGCGAGCATTGTGATCCATCAGTGGGCGGGGTTCAGTTGCTGCTGCTCCCCGGCTCTGGGATTGATCTTTATGTGAAACGCAAAGACGGCAAAGAAAACTGAACCGAGGCAGCAGTGACCACCTTTGTCCAAAGCTGAAATCAGAAGAGCAAGAGGGCCAGCTTTACAAAAATGAACAGGAGAGGAGGTCAGTCGCAAACACTCATTTTCTGAATCGAATGCACTGAGGGAAGGCCACTAACCAGATTGGGCTGAAGCATTTATATCACTGCAGCGGTCTGATGGCAGCGGTGCATTCACTCTTAATAGGAAATTGTGAATGAAGCCCAGCTGCAAGCAGTGGTCTGGCTGAGATGAACACAGTGAGATTTCAGCATCACTGGCCTAACAATAAGTCTCACCTACATCAACACAGCATCATGTCCTACTCCTTATGGATCTACGATAAATCGCATTTCTTGATAAAGAAATGGCTTTAATATCTATGAATTTAACGGGGGGGGGGGGGGGGGGGTGGTGAGACAACGCCCATCTGTTTACTATTGTTGTGGACAAATTATAGTACTACAGAATGAAAAACTGAACAACAGTGCAAACTGCAGTGTTAGTCGCTTTTTTATAACAGTTCTGGTAAGCCATTGGCTGGGGGGAAGAGTGAATTTACTTTTGCACTGATCTGTTGATGTATTTTTGGTGCTGGGTCTCAGATGCCTAAAAAAGAATCATGATTTCGGTCACGTGTGGAAAATGCCTGTGGTCTTTCTCTTACTTCCTCCCAAGAGCGTGGTATATGAAATGAACGAGAGTGGATCTGCATATATTTGGTGGATATTAATCATTTTCACCCTCCAACAATCCTTAATGCATCTTCAACTCATTTCATAGTGGAGAGCTGTAATACCAGCACATGAGACCAAATGATAATTTTTCAGACTGCACCTGATGTGATTTGGCTAGAGGCAGTTATCTCTGCACGATGCTAGAGGAAACACCAGTAAACACAAGTGGTCCATCTTATACAACCAGAATTCCATTACGATACAATTTTTTTGACAGCAGATTAACTGAGCGACCATTTTCAATTCTAAAGTCAAAGTAAAAAAAAAAAAAAAAAAACTCTGAAATCTGCTTGATAAAGTTTTTAAAGGGAGACTGGGTTGTCAAAAACAGGCAGTGAAAAAAGGTGTCAATCATTTGGTATTTGGCTAAATAAATGTAAAAAAACTCAATAAGGAAAGCATCCAAAAAAAAGGAGTTGAGTAGTTAATACTGAGAGTTAGCACAGACCAAGAACTTTAGAACAAACACCAGCTACACTATACAGGTTCTTTGGTACCAGTACAGTGTGGGTATTGACAGCTCACCAACTTGTCTGCGATGTACTACACTTGGAGGAGACTGTGGAGACTCCGGCTCTGTGATGGGGGATGCGGTTCCGTTCACAAGTGCAGCGTTGAGACACAGCGCCTCCTCTGGCTCGGAGGTCTCCACTATGCGTGGCTTGTAGATGTCGTCCTCGGAAATCCAGGAGCTGGATTTCTGAAAAGTACAAACGTAAGACTGCTTATGAAGACACAGCCAAAAATGCTCCCGTGTGCTTTTCGGTTCGATTGACTTTAGGTGTGAAACACCATGGCCCTAAAACTGAGTGGGCTGATAAAGCTAAAATGAATATTTATTTATACAACTTTCATCATCTAAACTACACCCGCTGTAGAAACATCTATGCACTGCAGTGGAACACAGTTCATCAGAACCCAAATACCTCTGAGCCTCTAATGACCACTTAAAATGCTTGCGAAGGGACGTCGCCGCACTCAAAGATTAATGAACGCCTGACTGCTTCAGTACGTGTTGGTGCTTTTCTAAATAACAATCCCCATGTACCGACTACACTCGAACATCCATCTCATAGCGAACAATATTATTAATATTATTATATTAATGAATGACTACGTAACATTTTGTATGATGTTGCATGACGATGTTTAAGAGAAACTGAAAATGCTTACAGCTGTTTGGAACCACATATCTTACATTTACTGTCAGCCAGCCGAGAGTAGATAAAATAATCTGTGACGGAGCACTCAGATTACATTACAGGCATTTAGCAGACGCTCTTATCCAGAGCGACTTGCATTGTATCCAATTATACAGCTGGATATATACTGGAGCAATGCAGGTTAAGTACCTTGTTCAAGGGTACAACGGCAGTGTCCTACTGGGGAATCGAACCTGCTACCTTTAGGTTACAAGACCAACTCCTTAGCCATTATACTACACTGCTGCCTGATCAGTTTACTCACTGCAATTAGATTAATATGAAGAAAGATGACAGTGATTGACAGCTGTACCCATCAGATGCCCTTGCATGCTATGCTGCATGTAACACTGAGGTGGTACTCACTGGGAGCCCAGTGGTGGGGGAGGGCAGGGAGTCAGCGGAGGTCCTCCTGCCGAGGACACTCCCGGACTGTTGGGGTCTGGTGGGTTCCACGGGGCACAGGGTGGCCTGCAGGGGGGAGGGGCTCCTGGCCTCTGCCCTGGGCAGGTGCAGGGAAACTGGCCTCTCTGCAGGTTTCCTCATCTCCTTGACGGGGGCGGGGGTGGTGGGGTTGTAGGGCTCGGAGGCGGGGTCACAGGGCTCGGAGGCAGGGGCAAGTGGGGCAGGGTCACATGGCTCAGAGGCGGGGGAAAGTGGGGCAGGGTCACATGGCTCAGAGGCGGAGGCAAGTGGGGCAGGGTCACATGGCTTGGTGGCTGGGCTGAGCCGGATGGGGTCACAGAGCTGGGAGGCGGGGTCACAGGGCTCAGAGGCGGGGGCAAGCGGGGCGGGGTCACAGGGCTGGGTGGCGGGGGCGTCCGTGAGGAGGGTCAGGGGGCAGGGAGCCTCGCCATCCGACCCGCTGGATGCCGGCGTCTCTGAAAGATGGTCTGGGGCTAGGCTGGACACGTAGGAGTCATCGTGCATAGAGTCCTGGCTGGACTGAGTGCTCTCCCCAAAATCAATCAGCACACTGCAGACAATGACAGGGGAAAAAAACAAAAAAACTTTCAATTATACTGAAAATAATCTTTCAGTCCCATTAATCCCAGACATGGTCACTCTTATGCTTTCATTAACGGTACTAAACTAAAGCGATAATGCAATATCCTCCTTACACATCCTGTAAATACAGTTAAACGGCTACATTTCTACTAGAACACCTCAGGCAAAGTACTGACCAGGGAAGGGTATAATGCTGAAATGCTAAAGTTAGTGTCCCATTGTGGTCATGAACAGATGACCTTCACTCAACAAGGTTCAAACCACATTTGAGTTTCTTCCCACTGGTCCTAGGACCTATTCATCAAGATGAGTTTCTGAGGATTTCCGAGGCAAAGGCTGCAAAACAATACACACCAACAAGTGTAGCCCCTAACTGTTATACAAGTGTACCCCCTAAATGTTATAACAAAAGATTTCACACAGACATGCAACAACACACACAAACACAGCCAAACACAGACACACAAACACACAGACTCACACAGACACAGACACACACCCAGACACATACAGACATGCAGACACACACACACACACACACACAGACACACAGACACACACACACCCAGACACACACACACACACACACCCACCCAGACACACACAGACACGCAGACACACACACACAGAGTCACACACAGAGTCACACACACACACACACACACACACACACACACACACACAGAGAAACACACACACACACACACAGACACACACACACACAGTCACACACAGAGACACACTCACTCTCGCAGGCCCTTCTTGGGGTCCTCGGTGCCGGGGCCGACGTCCAGGTCGCAGGGCCAGGGCTCTTTGTCGGGGCTCTTGTGGCCGTTCCCCTGCAACAGGCTGTCCGAGCTCAGGCTGGAGGAGAGCTGCGAAGAGCCCGTGGTGTCCAGGCTGAGGTTGGAGGAGGTCAGCCCGCTTTTCCCGCACACCCCCCTGCCCTGCCCCGGGCCCCCCCGCTGCACCTCGATGGTGTCCGAGCCGCCGGAGGACTGCGACACCGTGTCCCAGGACTCCTTGCGCTTGGGCGCGCCGTTGCGCCCCGCCCCCGGGGGGAGGTCGCCCGGGGGGTCGGCTGCGGGGCAGAGGCCGGCCAGCGCCAGCGGGGTGACGGTCCACTCGTTCAGCACGGCCGACTTGTAGGACAGCTGGAAGGAGAGCGAGGCCAGGCCCTGCAGGTAGCTGAGCAGCACCTCCCGCTCCTCGGGGTCCAGGAGGAGGGCCCAGGGCTGGTAGTAGCCGGCCAGCTTGGAGCCCTCGCGCAGCAGGGACGCCAGGTAGCACTCCACCAGCCCGTCGTTCAGCGCCAGCCGCACCCAGGCCCGGCAGCGGCCCACGTCCGTGCTGATGAAGCTCAGCCGCTCCAGCTCCGTGATCACGTCCCTGCGGGAGAGGAGGGGTGAGGGGGGGGGAATCTTGTGATGCTGACACACTGACGACTCAGTCTCGTACTCAGACAATGCTGCACTACAATGCTAAGCCCCTTACGGCTGCTGGGATTAGTCACGCAGACAGAAGAGCTGCACGGGGAGGCTGACTGGCCAGCAGAGTGGCTGCTGAAGAATTTAGAAAATTGTAAATTATTTATTTCCACCCACTGCACTGCCTCAGAAGGGTCATGGTTTCACTTTTGTTAAATTTGTCCAAAATTCACAAAAGCAATATCTCGGGCAAATTAAACTGTTTTTCAACTGAATGAACACAGAGCATGAACATCTATGAAATGCGAGAATATCGTGGACATTTACATTCCAAGAGAATACACTTTCAGATGTATATTATGTGTACCTGCATGGCCTGAAAGTAACAAGTGAAATGAGACAAATCATTAAGGTTTTCAAGTGCCTGGCACCAGATGTGCGCACATTCTGTGTCAGCCACTTCCTGGGTTCAGTTATGCAATAAAGCGGTTTTACGGGCTGACATGACCTTTGCGATGCACGTCATTTCAGAGTTGAGCCTCTGCTGTCACTCACCGGTGAGTGACAGTCTTAAGCAGGGTCCAGAAGACCGGCTCGGGGAGGGGTCCCCGTGGCCCTGCTTTCCGGCCCCTCCCGCCGGCGTCCACCCGTATGTACTTGCTCTTGAGGCCATGGACAAAGACAGCTTCCAGGGCGCAGCAGAGGAGGTTAGCGTCCTCGTCTTCGCTGGTCACCACGGCGTCGGTCGTCACATAGCGTTTCTGCAGGGCTTTGAGCGAGAGCGCCAACTTGCTCTTTATCCACTAGAGTGGCAAAGGGAAGGTACAAATTAAAGGGCAGCCGGGGAGGCTCGCATAAAATTCAGTATTTATTTCTCATTTCTCAAGGCAAAACCAGACTCCAGTTCCTCAATTGGTAACAATACCAGACAGCAGGTCTGAATTTTTTTATGTGTTTGTTCATTTCCCTTAAGTAAGTGATTCTGCACTATCACCCATGTAGAAGTCAGAGTTATTGTGGAGAACGGCAACAAGGTTGTCATGTGATTTATGGTGTTGGGCAAATGACTGCGTGACTGTGCCCTGTTACGATGACAAGCCCATCACCTGATTCTACTGGATAACAGGTTATGCAAGATTCAACAGCCGACAAATATTTCTGGCCTTCCTCCACAGGTCTTGCATGGCATCAGGAGGGCTGGTTTATTTGCTTGATTATAATTGCCCTTTTATCGGTCTTAAAATGCAGGCTGTCTGTTTAAAGACTAAGAGGAATAGCAGATGATCTAATGACACTTTTCCACCTTATAGCAAACTCACCAACACTGACAAGAATACGGAACACTCTTACCATTTGTGGATGTCTGATTCAAAGTTTTGAATGACAAGCGTCACTTAAAATGGGTGTATTTTCTAACATAGGGGCATCACACTAAATTCCCAACAGGCTGCAACATCTGTGGGTTTTCAGGGGTTCCTTTCAATCAGCTGCCAATCAAGACCTTGAGAACAAGGACTGCAGATTCTTCAGCAAACCAATGACTTCAATGAACCACAAATGCTGAGTAACACGCCAGAACACCATCAGACTCTGCGGCCTCACAGGACTGGCGTTTGACACCTGTGTTATAACATATCTGGACAGAAAGCCATTTCATAATAAAATGTAGAACAAATTGATTAATGAGTACTGAGTTTGGTACCATGAGAGTAAGAGAACTGCCATTGTCCAGACTTTCCACAGCACTGCAAGATGGCTGCAAACTTAACTCAGTTCATGTGTTTGCCTCAGTTCCTGTGTGTTTCACCTGTGCATTGAGTCTTCCAGAGTGTTACCTTTCACCTGAACCCGCTATTGTGGTTTTTCAGGTTATAAGTATGTGACCCTCATGTTCACATTTAATATAATTACTGTAGACAATAATTTCTCTAACGAATGAATCACTGCTGCCTTGACCTAATAAGAGACAGGTACAGAGAGGCACTGAGAGGTGCTGTTGCACCAAGCATTTTACCTGTTTGACTTCTTTTTGTTCGGGCCCATTCTCAGGTGTGTGCGTGGAAAGCATTGCACTTCCTTCACTTCAGTCACATGACACACTGAAACACAGCAATTTGGTTACAAACCAAGATTTCAATGTGGCACAAAAATCAATCACCACTACTAAATATTATGACTACTACTACTGCTACTAATAATAATAATACAAAAGTAGATCATTCCTGTGTAGCCTATCTCCTAGGTGTCAATTACCAACAATGTCAAATATCTATTGGAACCATTTCTGCTACAGTGACTCTTTCAAACTTCAATAAATGAAGACCCACCTAATAACAGTTAGCACACACTCCAATGTGGACTGCACATCCCAAAAGATTAGGGTCTTATACACATAATTCAAACAGATCCCTTCTGCAGTTAGCCTATGTTTATTCAGCTAAGTATTGCAGTATAAGGATATGTTAACACATGAAGATATGTTATCTGTCTGTTGGTACTGTCAATTGTCTAAATATCAATTGCTGTTCATTACACTTATTGATTACAAACAGGCCTTAATTTGTGCCTTCTTGTTGACACTGATTTTTTGTATTCATGACACAGTACCACTGATATTCTAGAGTACTGTAGGTCGCTCTTGACCAGAATGCACCGTAGCACGACTGCCACAAACAGGACCCTTAATGCGTCCAGTTTGTTACTTTGACATTCTTACATTTTTATTAGTTCCACTTTCCGTAGTTTTTGTTCTACCATAAGCGGAATACTGCGTAGTTCCATTATATTAACAATGCTTTCCTAGTGTGTTTTTCCCCCCCCATATTCAAGCACCCACGTCGAAATATCTTATTACATTTTGACCTAATGGAAATTTGGCAAAAGTAGGCCCATAAATTGATGCTTTTTATTAAAAAAAAAACAAATAACAAATACTTCACTCGTTTTGTACATTTAACACCAGTGTCTAGATCACAAGAATCTATCCCAGAATTGCTCCGCGGTCTTCTTACTGTACAATGATTGCTTTATTAGGTAACACCAGACTGCCGCTGCCATTACACGGCAGCTTTCGGTTTACACTGGTCAGGCTGCAGGCATTCATAAGTTTGTCAAAGACTATCTTTTATCAGATGACACGGGCAGGGAAGGGAAGTCGAGTCACACTTTTCAAACACTGGAAATGTTTGCAAGTAGTTTGCAACTTCCCTATTCACCAAGTCATGAGAACCAACAAAGAGAAGTAGAAATGTAGCCGAAACGTTTTGCAGTGAATAATGTGCGTGTTGCACGTCTGTGAGTTAAAACAGAGGCATGTTCTCTTCGTGTGGTTATGGTCAATTGCAGAATTTAAGTAGGAATAATATTTTACTTATCTAGACAAAAACGAGCACCGCTATAAAAAAGAAATTAAATAAAAAATACTGCACAGCTCAAAGCAAGAGTTCTCTTGAATGCTCTTGAATGTTTTTCCGTACTGAGAACCGCGTTCCGAATTTTAGGTCTGTAAGAAACAACTCAAAAATAATCGACAGCCTATTCACTGAGTAATAAAAAGGATACTCAGACAAATAATGTTAATACAAATACAATACAAGAACTAGCTAGTTAATAAACATACGACTGCATATATCAATATAAACGCTAGGACCACTTTTCGTATATCTTACAAGTTACTGGAATCGCTTTGGAATACGTTTAGGGAGCTATGACAGCTAATGTTACACTGCAAGTAGCCAGCACTCGTGACACATGTTTATTGCACATAGCTAACTATCTTACGTAGGTCCCATTCGAAAGGAGTTGGTTATTTGCTTAGCATTTGGCTAGTGTGCAAGTTTATTTTTTAAAAACCCAGATTCAGGAACCCACAGAATCTCAAAGAGGAGTCAATAACAACAACGACATGTCATTTGATTTATAAAAGAGTAACACAACACCGTGCTGGATGTCATAAGCTAGTTAATTAGACTAATGTTAGCTAAATTCAGAATGTCGAGAAGGTAACTGCCTGGCTGGCTAATGATGGTACTTGATCAATCTAGCTAACGCGTCAGCTTGAAACGAAAGCTTGCATAACAGCTAGGTCTAGTCAACTCAAATCGTAAGGTAGCTAACACAACAAATGAGGTGACTGATTCTTGAGGCTGTCAAGAGACGTGTTTCCTTACCAAATAAACGCCCAGCACAGTCATAAACTTAAAGAATTCCCATAGTACCAGTTGATGTTTTCAGGTTGCTAGAGGCCGAATATCTCCCGATCGCAGGGCAAAGAATTGTGACAGACACCCGTCGTGGACTGGCAATAAACAGACAATCGGAAACACATAAAACCCCTTTTTGGCTATCCGTCTAATTTGTGGTGGAACTGCAAACAAAAGGCGACCGGCAAAGAAAAATCTGACAAGTATTCCAACCTTTACAGTCTCTGATTCCAACCAACCATCAGTTTATCCTTTTCCAATCAGCTGTTTCAGACTGTTCGATTGTGAGGCGTGATGCATCATGGGATTGAAACGGATGACGCTCTACGTTGCTTATGAGGTAGACGTCAAGGCTCACATTCTCATGGCTTCTGAAAATCCAGCAAACAAGGCGAGAAGAAATGTAATGAAGCAGACAGTCGACAGAATTTTTTCCGGGGATCATGTCCCATACATTCCACACATTTTTAGCTGACAGTCTGCACTTTGGAACAACACAAATGAACCTCCCTTCTTGCTACAACCGATCAGATTACTCAAAACGAATGAAGTAAGAAGAGAAAAGGCAGATACATTCGAGTTGTTTACTTAGGCTATAGTTCTTTCGAACAGGACAACCTGTTCTCAGCAAACGGCGTTTCCTGTGGCGCGTTGAATTTACGCTGTCTCACAATCACACTTTGCAAGAATCTTTCCTCCCAATTTGAATAATAATAACAACAACAATAATGATGATGATGACGATATTATTATTATTCGTATTAATAATAATAATAATAATAATAATAATAATTATTATTATTATTATTATGTTTACTTGTCAGTAAAATGCTGTTGGTTCAATGGATACCTCTCTGCAAATCAACTTGGGCTGTTATGGAGAACAGAGATTTTCTTTAAATATTTACACTTATACCACATTGTATTGTAGGGTTCCCATTTTTTATGTTCTGACAGTTAAATTTAAAATTAAATTAAATTGTATAATGCTTTTTACAGGGAACTGCAATGAACTGTCTCAAAGATGCTTCACAGAATAGCAAAACAAGAAACAACAAAAAAAGCAAACAGAGCAAACACCAGGCCCAAATAAAAAGTACATAAGGTAAAAAAAAAAAAAAAAACTCCCTCAAACGGTGGTAAGAAAAAATAAAAAACTCCCCAATGGGAAGAAATCTCGAGATGAACCTGGGCCTAGAGGGTGAGCCCATCCTCCACTGGCCATTCTGGTGCAATGTAGCAGTAGAATGGAATGTAGCAGAAATGCTACAAGGATCTATCACAGCAAATAAAATAAGCTAAGCAAGTTACAGCTAAGCTGAAAGCTAACTGGAATAATAGAAGACCAAATGGTTTAGTGACACAGAACTTTTGTGCATGACAAAAATTACACAAGTAATCAATATGCAAATACTAGATACTTCTCACCAATGCCACTCAATACCACAGTGTGTATGTGTCTATGTCAAATGTTTATGTCAAATCAAAACAAACTCACACAATATGTAACATAATTATACTTCTAAAAGTTTTTATTTTTGGGTTGATACGCTATATGACAAAAAGTATTGGGGCACTGCTTGGTCTGGGACTGTTTTTCATGGTTTGGGCCAAGCAGCTTAGTTCCAGTGAAGGCAAATGTTAATGCTGCAGCATACAATAACATTATAGATGACTCTGTGCTTCCCAAACAGTTTGGGGAAGGCCCTTTCCTGTTTCAGTACGACAATGGTGAAACAGTTTGGGGAAGGCCCTTTCCTATTTCAGCATGACAATGCCCCCAGGCACACAGCGAGGTCCATATAGAAAATTGTTTCGTCAAGAACAGTTTGGAAGAACTTGACAGGCCTGCACAAAGCCCTGAACTCAACCCCATCCAACACCTTTGGGATCAACTGGAAAGCCAACTGTGAGCCGGGCCTAATGGCCCAATCAGTGACAGACCTTACTAATGCTCTTCTGGCTGAATGGAAGCAAATAACTTTGGCAAACCTCCAACATCGAGTATAAAGCCTTCCCAGAAGAGTGGAGGTTATAAGAGCAGAAACGGGTAGACCAACTCCAAAGGGTGGACCATTAATGCCCATAATTTTGAATGAGATGTTGGATGTCCGGTGTCCGTATACTTATGGTTACATAGTGTATTAGTGGAGTCTTTAAGAATTGAGAGATTCAAGTACGTGGTTAAGTATCACAGTAGAATCATGCATTTTATGGCACATGGAACAGGATTGATAGCTTATGCCAAGAGATGGGTAAAGTTAGGGAGGCTGAAGGTTGGGAATAGGTAAATATACTTAAATAAAGAAACAAAGTAAATAAATAAGCAATCAACAATTAAGGTATAATGAGGTACATTGTAGAAGATGATAAAACTGAGAAGTAAGGTAAAGCATAAGTTTCCCTCTGTAGAAGGGGGTTTGGCTTGGTTAGTTATATCAAACAAAGGAAGAAAAAAAGGAAGGGGAAGGGATAGGGGGAGAAAAAAAATGATAGAAAAAACAGTTAAGTAGTAAGTGAATAACCAAGGAAAATATCAGGCATGTCATCCCCTCCAAGTAAAACAGGCGAGGAGGGTCAGGGAAAGGGATGAGTAGGGGAAGAAGGAAAAATAAAAAATGTAAGATTTAAGAATTATTATTGTTGTTGTTATTGTTATTATAATTGCTGTTATTATTTTTTATTATTGTTTTTGTTATCATGTTAATTTTTAAATGTTTAATCCTTCAGGTTTTTTGGGATTTAGGGAGTTTGTTAGGGGGTTCTAAAGGGGTGGGTTGATTCATCCATGATTGGTCTGTGGCTTGAGAGGTCTATACAGAAATATATGTAATAACTGGGGGAGGGGAGGGGGGGGGGGGGGGTGGGTGGAGAGATTATTTAAAAATAAGTTTTAAATTGATTTACTGAATATAAGAATATCATCATACTAATACTTGACTAATGCAACATTTTTAAATGATGAAACATAAAAACAATGTTGTCATTTCCCAATTTTGCCTTTAGAATTTCGGAGAAATTGTATGAATTAAATGTACTCCTGCAGGCCTGCTGACCTGTTTGTGATGTCTGTCCACCACTTGGCTCCGATTAGAAGTAAACATGGACACAGTGGTGCAGTTATTTACTGCAGTGGGTCAATATTGTATGTATGGTTTCTTGTTCATTTATTTAAATTATAGTTAAACTTAGCAGAAATCAATGCCCTCCAAAATAATTGGCTTCCTTGATAAAGATGAGCACAAGAGCCTGCATAAAATAAGCAATGTAGGCAATAGCCTACTCAAAACTGTACTAAAGATTTGGGAGGATGTTTTTGACCATTTCACTATACAAAATATTCAGGTCCTTTAATTCTGCACTTTGGGATTGCTCTCAGTCTCTTCTGTTCAAACTACACATTTTTTATTGAAGCCTGGAGAAGGCCATTTCAAAACAGTAATTTTGTGGTCAGTTAAGCATTTGTTGTTTGATTTTGAGGTATATATAGGACAGTGGTCTCCAACCCTGGTCCTGGAGAGCTACAGGGTCTGGTTTTCGTAGTGACTCTGCATGTCATGAATCAATTAGAGCAGTTGATTACACAGTTAACTCAACTCACCAGGTGTCTTGGGTCTCAATTGGTGAACAAATCTTTTTAGTGAACTGATTCTACTGATTCAGTACACTTAAAAGAACTGCTTTGCCCATCACTACTCCAAACCCACTGCTGATTTAAGCAGCCCAAAACTAAATTATGTCATCTAACCATAAAGTGTTCCATGATCAGAATTTAGAACTTATTTTTTTAAAAGTATACAGGGCCCCATATGTGACGGTTTCTCTGTTTTGACTTCACGAGCCCATTGGTATTTTGGACAAACTACTGAGTATGGTACACAGAGACATAGGAGGATTCATTTTGAATGAAATTTTATTTCAATAAATATGCAAAGGATTACTGTTAGTTATTATGAACAAAATAACACTTTCATAAATATAAAAACGAACATAAATTCATTTAAATAGATTAAACACTTACACAGTTCAATAAGCTGTCTGCTCTAGGCTATAGCCCTCATTGAGCCCATAAATTACACATAAATTACAATAACTTCATCATAAGGCGGCGGACGTCCGGTAGAAGCATCTTGATCGTGCTTTTCACCATCTCCCACGCGCACCTTTCATATCCCTGCAAGAAAGAAACTTGTTTTACCGGGACGAGTCTTGGGGGTGTCCGTAAAATATGATGGACCACTCAAAATAATGAACTCTGGCTGGCAAATTGTCATGGACCGTAACTGCTCATCCCACCTCCCGGTCCGCAATTTCTCACCTCACCCACCCCGCCATAGGCTACGCCCGGCCCCCCTCCCCTTCCAGCCCTTTCTGCACACTGCACACACTGAATTTGAGTAATACTGTTGTAGGCCTACCATCGACATAGCTTACATTTGAGTTACAGTATTTACGTATTATAACTACAGAAATTCTCAAACAGGGTTGGATTGACCATAATTGGCCTATATTGATTAAATCGCACAGGTGTATCAACAGAAAAATGCTCTAAATATGTATTTCCCCCTTCTATAATAGCTTCAGGAGATTTTAACAGATAAGCGCAGACCCTTTAAAACAGTGGTGTCAAACTCGTTGCCATGGAGGGCCGTGTGTATGCAGGTTTTCATTCCAACCAATTAATGCTGCCTTAATTGAGTCCAATTACTCATTCAGCCATATGCGTTTAACTGCATTAAAGCACAGAATATAAGAACATTTTTATTTAGACAATGCGGGTCACCATAGACGTCGGGTCACCATTGTGCACAAACCTGCATCCCTAATTCAGCAAATAATTTAACTAATTATATAATCAAGATCTGAGGCTGGAATGAAAACCTGCATACACACGGCCCTCCATGGCAACGAGTTTGACACCACTGCTTTAAAATGTGCCCGTGTCCATCATATCTACACGTACACCATATCTGAAAGTTGATAATAAACTTTTGAACGTGTAAAAGGCCTCTGATTTTATTGATACAACAGTGATAAGATCGGCAGTCTTACCTTGTCTTTCAAGTAGTTTTCCATCTTTTTGAAATATTTCTTCACCCTTAGATGGTTTTTGAATCCTTTCTTTTTCATCGGGAGCATCTGTACACGAGAGAGAACGTATCAGTGATGTGGAATCTACCTTAAAGGCTAAATGGCCAGTAGCTCTGTTCCTCGTTAACACTTACACACTCCTCCAGGTCTGCGGTTACTCGATGAAGGCGTATGCACAGACTGTCAGAGCTACTTTCATTCCAAGAGGCAGCGCCCAGGTTTTTGCGAAAGATCGTGCTCATCTGGTTGAATGTTTCTAGGATGGTTTTCATGGCATCTCCTTCCTGAAATGGCCAAATGTGACTTTAAAATGGGAAAATTTTCCTCTAAAAACAGAGTGAAAATAAGCGTTCCAAGACCAGCAATTTCAAGACTGGACAACGTGGATGATACCGGATTAAGACAGGACTCAATGACATGTTGCGATTATGACCATGCAGCCGACCTTCTTGTCTCTTATAATATTGTTGGTTGATAAATTGGTCTTTTTGTTTTGATCACATTTGGAGACACAAGCTGTAGGCTAATGTAAAGAACATTTCTGTGTACGTCAGACAATTAAAATCAATTTATAATTTGAAGTCATACATGTTTGGACCGATAGGTCGATTCCAATCGATTCATTTTAACAGTTTTAAAATCATAAATATGTAGATTTTTTTCCCGCCATGCAGCATTTCATGTACGATCCGTTTTCTCTTTAATCAACGGCATTAAAACTCACCGGCAATGATTCTCTGTATACGTTCTTAGGCAATCTGAAGTTCACTTGGAAACTGCGATCATCGGCAATTAGACATTTTTTCGTCCAATCTTCACCCTTAAGACAAGAAAAAAGAAAACACAAAATGTGAAAACACGTGTCTTTCCAGGTAGAAATCCCGGTACTGTCTGTCTTTTTAAATGCAGTATAGATAAAAAATACTATTCAACAAAAATAATCTAACCTGTCTGAACAATTAGTTGCACCTACCATTCCATCAAGTGCTCGCCAGATATCACTGTATTTCATCCTCATGTTTGTCCACTGACATTGGTGACACATGGTTTGGAGGATGCAAAGAGCGCTGATAGCGAAATATTTCATTATTAGAGTCATTATTAGAGACCTCCAAGTAATAACCTTTACTTATTTAATATACTGCACAACAACTTGATTCGAGAAGAATCCAGGTGTGACAGGGACAGCGTTTTTTCGCATTTATATGCTATCTTAAAAGGAAAGTGGACGGGACTTTCACGCAACCTTGAAAGCGTTAGTCATTGCGAATTTTGATTTGGGACTGTGCATAGTTGGATGGATCAGATTTATTAGTCGATCGCTTTTGTTTAAGATGAGTTATTTTAAGTTAATTAATTGACAAAGAAGATATTGATTGGCCAACGTTATATTCACCCTTAGAAATTCACCCTTAGAAATGCGCCGACAACTTCGAGCTATTCAATTTAAAAAAAAATAGGTAATTTTATGTAACATTTTCTGTTAGTAAATTTGTCGTTTGATTTTCAGCAATAATTAGCCACCAGCCACCTCCTGGATTAGCACTTTCGGGCTACTGTCGTGATTTAAATTTTTGGAAATAAATTTTGAGAAAATAACCTTTGAAGAATTTCTTCAGATTTGTTATTGATCTTAGCTCGTGCATATTGTGTGTGAAAGCACATTTTGCACAATTTGCATACTAATTACTTTGCATACACTTTTGTTGCATAAACTGATCCATTATTCTTACTTTTAAAGACCTATCACATAAAATAGGCTATTGCGACACACTATTGAGGTAGGTCTTTCATAGGGACTAGTTACTTGCACAGTTCATTCATGCAACATGCCACATGCGAGCTATGAAAGAATAAAACCACAGATCTCGATATGAAAGTGGTCTGAAGTTGTGCCCATAATTTTTCGCCTCAGCTATCAGCTGTTTATTTATGCAGGCAGAAAGAAGATGTTGGTGCACAGCTGTTAAACATGTCATGGTGTGAGTGTTAATTTCAGTTTTTGGTCAAAAGGACCATTTTGATACAATAATTCTTCACTTATAACGGGATGAATGTATACGTTGCCTTTCCTTCACGTTGATCCAAAGAAAAAACAGGCCTATTTACTGAAAACGCGACCTAATTTATGACTAAATGAACACGAGCCTCGTTCATCTTATCTAGTCGTGTGCTCAGAGTTAATGAAATAATACTAAATATTTGAATAATATTTCAATAATAAATAACAATAAATCTTAATGACATCATTCGAAAACATTGTGTGTCCCGTGGGAAATGCGGCAGACAGGTGACGAAATTCACTGGAATGCGACAGGTGTAATCTGAAATTGAAAGTTCATGCGTTTGTTTAATGATGAAAGAAAGGGTAGACTTTAGCCTACGCAATTGCGTCACTTACTGTCACACGTAATCAAATGACCAAAGCGCTTTTGTTTTTTGACAATGGTATGACTGCTAATGATTTTTTTCAGGTAACTATAATAAAATAGAGAAGTGGTAGCCTTAGTTAGAATTTTCCGCCAAAAATGACAATTTTGGCGAAAAACCAAAAAGAAAGAAGGAAATGACCCTTTCTCCAACAATTGCGTTGTTATATTCACTAGATGATCTTAATGAATAGCAGAGTAACCTCACTCGAAACTTAATTACAGGGGGAATCCGAGAGCAGGTAGCCACTTCAGATCGCAGTGGCAGTGCGGCATCCTCCCGCTCCTAGCTCAAAGCTGGAGCTCTCAGTCGGTACCTTACAACTCCCAGCTCCCAGCAGCTTTAAGGTCGCAGCTGAAACTCGGAGCGCACAGCTTCGCCCTCCAGCAAGATTACAGTTTTTTTCAATGTGCTTAATCCCAGCTCGCGCCTCGCAGTTCCCAGGTTCCAAATTCCCAACTCGAGCACGGAGCCTCAGCTCGCAGCTTGAGCTAGGAGCCATCACACTAGCCCGCAGCTCCCAGCATGGCTCCCAGCTTGCGCTCAGCACGGCCAGCACAAACTCCAGCCAACAAATTGCAGCACCCAACTTCCAGCTTCCAGCTCAAGTTCTGAGTTTAGGGGTTGCTCCAGGTCCTGCAGTTCAGTAGCCTCTCCCTCTGGCGCTTAAAGTTTATCTCATGAAAACACGTTTTCAACGTACAAAAATTTTGGTGACCTCAACGCCGCATTTGACATATCTGAGGGGTTTCTTGCATTAGTTTGGCAAAACATTTAGTAAACCTTTACTCTATTTCATTCTTCTTCTTCTTCTTCTTCTTCTTCTTCTGAATAATAATAATAATAATAATAATAATAATAATAATAATAATAATAATAATAATGCCTAACAACATCAGGCAAAGGGACTGCCGATGAAAACCAACCTTTTGGCTAACTCGGGTACATTTACATTTTTTAAAATGTTGATTAATGTACATTGTCCCTTTTCAAATAAATAAATAAAATATAATAATAATAATAATAATAATAATAATAATAATAATAATAATAAATAAAGATAAACTCAACAACATGTAAACTAATATATACGTATTATATGCACATATGACATAAACCGCAACATTAACATACTGCCATATTTGTGCCATATGTAAATGTAAATAATTAACTGCTGGTGTTGACAGTCATTGCGCTTATGTAATGATGACAGGTTGTAACATACAACTCAGCTAGTGGGGCTGTGTGTTCTTTAGCCAGTAGGATTGGTAATTTCGTCAGAAAGTGTGGCAAAATTTGGAAGTATTATTTTTATTTATTTATTAAATCAAATTAACACAAATTTCAGTATATTTATTGCAGTGTAGAAAAGAAGTGTACTTCTGTCTCAACCTCACCTGTCTCATACTAATTACATATCATCTCCTGTTTGTGTCTTCCTGTTTCGATGGCCAGGGTGTGATCACTTAGTCCATATTCGGTAGTGATCTGTCTCTGCTTCATATCTCTGACAGTGGAGAGATATTCTTCGAATTGATAATTTCTTTTTAGCATATTATAACAATCTAGTTTGGTCCAGCTGACTGTGAGGACTTCTATTGGGGCTTAGCTCATGGGATAGGAAGGCTTTATATTGAAGGGAATGTGGTTCGCTTTGTTAGATGAATCCAA